>NW_025225006.1:0-161553 GCF_016746235.2 Drosophila teissieri
TTCATATGAAAAAATGATTTTTTGCTCAAATATTAAGTGTTCAACATGGCATATTTAATTTTATGCATATTTATCTTTGTCTGTTTACAATTCATTTTGCGAATTATTTGTCGATAATTCTTTGATTAATATTTAATGCCGATTGAATTTAATTTCGAATCTCAAAAAAACGGATGTACTTATATTCAAAATAGTATTAATTTCTTAACCTACGAACCTGCCTTGTTTTTGTCCTTTATTCACAACATCCTGGACGCTCCTAAAAATACATCGCCAGCACCAACGCAGATTTAAGAAATTAAATCCACTGAGTCCACGGAACTTCCGGTCGACTCTAGTTTATGGGCTCGCGAGGGTACATATAATGAAAATTAAACCATAACAAGTTGGGAATTATTTTTAAACGTAATGGATATAAGTTTTGAATTATAATACACGATAATGTGGCCAAGAGTTAGAATAATGTAATGCCCAAAGCATGACATCAAGAATAAATTAATATTATCTCCAAAATGTAGTTCAGTTATTATTTGGAAGTTAACCATAAATATTCAATATGAAAAATGTTTTATGCTGCAAATTAAGTGTTCAACATGGCATATTAATTTTATGCATATTTATCTTTGTCTGTTTACAATTCATTTTGCGAATTATTTGTCGATAATTCTTTGATTAATATTTAATGCCGATTGAATTTAATTTCGAATCTCAAAAAAACGGATGTACTTATATTCAAAATATTATTAATTTCTTAACCTACGAACCTGCCTTGTTTTTGTCCTTGATTCACAACATCCTGGACGCTCCTAAAAATACATCGCCAGCACCAACGCAGATTTAAGAAATTAAATCCACTGAGTCCACGGAACTTCCGGTCGACTCTAGTTTATGGGCTCGCGAGGGTACATATAATGAAATTAAATCCATAACAAGTTGGGAATTATTTTTAAACGTAATGGATATAAGTTTTGAATTATAATACACGATAATGTGGCCAAGAGTTAGAATAATGTAATGCCCAATGCATGACATCAAGAATAAATTAATATTATCTCCAAAATGTAGTTCAGTTATTATTTGGAAGTTAACCATAAATATTCAATATGAAAAATGTTTTATGCTGCAAATTAAGTGTTCAACATGGCATATTAATTTTATGCATATTTATCTTTGTCTGTTTACAATTCATTTTGCGAATTATTTGTCGATAATTCTTTGATTAATATTTAATGCCGATTGAATTTAATTTCGAATCTCAAAAAAACGGATGTACTTATATTCAAAATATATTCATTTCTTAACCTACGAACCTGCCTTGTTTTTGTCCTTTATTCACAACATCCTAGACGCTCCTAAAAATACATCGCCAGCACCAACGCAGATTTAAGAAATTAAATCCACTGAGTCCACGGAACTTCCGGTCGACTCTAGTTTATGGGCTGAGGGTACATATAATGAAAATTAAACCATAACAAGTTGGGAATTATTTTTAAACGTAATGGATATAAGTTTTGAATTATAATACACGATAATGTGGCCAAGAGTTAGAACAATGTAATGCCAATGCATGACATCAAGAATAAATTAATATTATCTCCAAAATTTAGTTCAGTTATTATTTGGAAGTTAACCATAAATATTCAATATGAAAAATGTTTTTATGCTGCAAATTAAGTGTTCAACATGGCATATTAATTTTATGCATATTTATCTTTGTCTGTTTACAATTCATTTTGCGAATTATTTGTCGATAATTCTTTGATCAATATTTAATGCCGATTGAATTTAATTTCGATTATCAAAAAAACTATGTACTTATATTCAAAATATATATTAATTTCTTAACCTACGAACCTGCCTTGTTTTTGTCCTTGATTCACAACATCCTGGACGCTCCTAAAAATACATCGCCAGCACCAACGCAGATTTAAGAAATTAAATCCACTGAGTCCACGGAACTTCCGGTCGACTCTAGTTTATGGGCTGAGGGTACATATAATGAAAATTAAACCATAACAAGTTGGGAATTATTTTTAAACGTAATGGATATAAGTTTTGAATTATAATACACGATAATGTGGCCAAGAGTTAGAATAATGTAATGCCCAATGCATGACATCAAGAATAAATTAATATTATCTCCAAAATGTAGTTCAGTTATTATTTGGAAGTTAACCATAAATATTCAATATGAAAAATGTTTTTATGCTGCAAATTAAGTGTTCAACATGGCATATTAATTTTATGCATATTTATCTTTGTCTGTTTACAATTCATTTTGCGAATTATTTGTCGATAATTCTTTGATTAATATTTAATGCCGATTGAATTTAATTTCGAATCTCAAAAAAACGGATGTACTTATATTCAAAATATTATTAATTTCTTAACCTACGAACCTGCCTTGTTTTTGTCCTTGATTCACAACATCCTGGACGCTCCTAAAAATACATCGCCAGCACCAACGCAGATTTAAGAAATTAAATCCACTGAGTCCACGGAACTTCCGGTCGACTCTAGTTTATGGGCTCGCGAGGGTACATATAATGAAAATTAAACCATAACAAGTTGGGAATTATTTTTAAACGTAATGGATATAAGTTTTGAATTATAATACACGATAATGTGGCCAAGAGTTAGAATAATGTAATGCCCAATGCATGACATCAAGAATAAATTAATATTATCTCCAAAATGTAGTTCAGTTATTATATGGAAGTTAACCATATATATTCAATATGAAAAATGTTTTATGCTGCAAATTAAGTGTTCAACATGGCATATTAATTTTATGCATATTTATCTTTGTCTGTTTACAATTCATTTTGCGAATTATTTGTCGATAATTCTTTGATTAATATTTAATGCCGATTGAATTTAATTTCGATTCAAAAAAACGGATGTACTTATATTCAAAATATATTAATTTCTTAACCTACGAACCTGCCTTGTTTTTGTCCTTTATTCACAACATCCTGGACGCTCCTAAAAATACATCGCCAGCACCAACGCAGATTTAAGAAATTAAATCCACTGAATCCACGGAACTTCCGGTCGACTCTAGTTTATGGGCTCGCGAGGGTACATATAATGAAAATTAAACCATAACAAGTTGGAATTATTTTTAAACGTAATGGAATATAAGTTTGAATTATAATACACGATAAATGTGGCCAAGAGTTAGAATAATGTAAAATGCCCAAATGCATGACATCAAGAATAAATTAATATTATCTCCAAAATGTAGTTCAGTTATTATATTGGAAGTTAACCATAAATATTCAATATGAAAAATGTTTTTTATGCTGCAAATTAAGTGTTCAAACATGGCATATTAATTTTATGCATATTTATCTTTGTCCTGTTTACAATTCATTTTGCGAATTATTTGTCCGATAATTTTTTGATTAATATTTAATGCCGATTGAATTTAAATTTCGGATTATCAAAAAACGGATGTACTTATATTCAAAATATTATTAATTTCTTAACCTACGAACCTGCCTTGTTTTTTGTCCTTGATTCCCAACATCCTGGAACGCTCCCTAAAAATACAATCGCCAGCAGCAGATTTAAGAAATTAAATCCACTGAGTCCACGGAACTTCCGGTCGACTCTAGTTTATGGGCTCGCGAGGGTACATATAATGAAAATTAAACCATAACAAGTTGGGAATTATTTTTAAACGTAATGGATATAAGTTTTGAATTATAATACACGATAATGTGGCCAAGAGTTAGAATAATGTAATGCCCAATGCATGACATCAAGAATAAATTAATATTATCTCCAAAATGTAGTTCAGTTATTATTTGGAAGTTAACCATAAATATTCAATATGAAAAATGTTTTTAAGCTGCAAATTAAGTGTTCAACATGGCATATTAATTTTATGCATATTTATCTTTGTCTGTTTACAATTCATTTTGCGAATTATTTGTCGATAATTTTTTGATTAATATTTAATGCCGATTGAATTAAATTTCGATTATCAAAAAAACGGATGTACTTATATTCAAAATATTATTAATTTCTTAACCTACGAACCTGCCTTGTTTTTGTCCTTGATTCACAACATCCTGGACGCTCCTAAAAATACATCGCCAGCACCAACGCAGATTTAAGAAATTAAATCCACTGAGTCCACGGAACTTCCGGTCGACTCTAGTTTATGGGCTCGCGAGGGTACATATAATGAAAATTAAACCATAACAAGTTGGGAATTATTTTTAAACGTAATGGATATAAGTTTTGAATTATAATACACGATAATGTGGCGAAAAGTTAGAATAATGTCATGCCCAATGCATGACATCAAGAATAAATTAATATTATCTCCAAAATGTATTTCAGTTATTATTTGGAAGTTAACCATAAATATTCAATATGCAAAATGTTTTTATGCTGCAAATTAAGTGTTCAATTTAAGTGTTGGGAATTATTTTTAAACATAATGGATATAAGTTTTGAATTATAATACACGATAATGTGGCCAAAAGTTAGAATAATGTCATGCCCAATGCATGACATCAAGAATAAATTAATATTATCTCCAAAATGTAGTTCAGTTATTATTTGGAAGTTAACCATAAAGATTCAATATGAAAAATGTTTTTATGCTGCAAATTAAGTGTTCAACATGGCATATTAATTTTATGCATATTTATCTTTGTCTGTTTACAATTCATTTTGCGAATTATTTGTCGATAATTTTTTTAATTTCGATTATCAAAAAAACGGATGTACTTATATTCAAAATAGTATTAATTTCTTAACCTACGAACCTGCCTTGTTTTTGTCCTTTATTCACAACATCCTGGACGCTCCTAAAAATACATCGCCAGCACCAACGCAGATTAAAGCAATTACATCCACTGAATCCACGGAACTTCCGGTCGACTCTAGTTTATGGGCTCGCGAGGGTACATATAATGAAAATTAAACCATAACAAGTTGGGAATTATTTTTAAACGTAATGGATATAAGTTTTGAATTATAATACACGATAATGTGGCGAAAAGTTAGAATAATGTCATGCCCAATGCATGACATCAAGAATAAATTAATATTATCTCCAAAATGTAGTTCAGTTATTATTTGGAAGTTAACCATAAATATTCAATATGAAAAATGTTTTTATGCTGCAAATTAAGTGTTCAATTTAAGTGTAGGGAATTATTTTTAAACGTAATGGATATAAGTTTTAATTATAATACACCGATAATGTGGCCAAAAGTTAGAATAATGTCATGCCCAATGCATGACATCAAGAATAAATTAATATTATCTCCAAAATGTAGTTCAGTTATTATTTGGAAGTTAACCATAAAGATTCAATATGAAAAATTTTTTTATGCTGTAAATTAAGTGTTCAACATGGCATATTAATTTTATGCATATTTATCTTTGTCTGTTTACAATTCATTTGCAAATTATTTGTCGATAATTTTTGATTAATATTTAATGCCGATTGAATTTAATTTCGATTATCAAAAAAACGGATGTACTTATATTCAAAATATTATTAATTTCTTAACCTACGAACCTGCCTTGTTTTGTCTTGATTCACAACATCCTGGACGCTCCTAAAAATACATCGCCAGCACCAACGCAGATTTAAGAAATTAAATCCACTGAGTCCACGGAACTTCCGGTCGACTCTAGTTTATGGGCTCGCGAGGGTACATATAATGAAATTAAACCATAACAAGTTGGGAATTATTTTTAAACGTAATGGATATAAGTTTTGAATTATAATACACGATAATGTGGCCAAGAGTTAGAATAATGTAATGCCCAAAGCATGACATCAAGAATAAATTAATATTATCTCCAAAATGTAGTTCAGTTATTATTTGGAAGTTAACCATAAATATTCAATATGAAAATGTGTTTATGCTGCAAATTAAGTGTTCAACATGGCATATTAATTTTATGCATATTTATCTTTGTCTGTTTACAATTCATTTTGCGAATTATTTGTCGATAATTCTTTGATTAATATTTAATGCCGATTGAATTTAATTTCGAATCTCAAAAAAACGGATGTACTTATATTCAAAATAGTATTAATTTCTTAACCTACGAACCTGCCTTGTTTTGTCCTTTATTCACAACATCCTGGACGCTCCTAAAAATACATCGCCAGCACCAACGCAGATTTAAGAAAATTAAATCCACTGAGTCCATGGAACTTCCGGTCGACTCCAGTTTATGGGCTCACGAGGGTACATATAATGAAAATTAAACCATAACAAGTTGGGAATTATTTTTAAACGTAATGGATATAAGTTTTGAATTATAATACACGATAATGTGGCCAGAGTTAGAAATAATGTAATGCCCAAAGCATGACATCAAGAATAAATTAATATTATCTCCAAAATGTAGTTCAGTTATTATTTGGAAGTTAACCATAAATATTCAATATGAAAAATGTTTTTATGCTGCAAATTAAGTGTTCAACATGGCATATTAATTTTATGCATATTTATCTTTGTCTGCTTACAATTCATTTTGCGAATTATTTGTCGATAATTTTTTGATTAATATTTAATGCCGATTGAATTAAATTTCGATTATCAAAAAAACGGATGTACTTATATTCAAAATATTATTAATTTCTTAACCTACGAACCTGCCTTGTTTTTGTCCTTGATTCACAACATCCTGGACGCTCCTAAAAATACATCGCCAGCACCAACGCAGATTTAAGAAATTAAATCCACTTATAATACACGATAATGTGGCGAAAAGTTAGAATAATGTCATGCCCAATGCATGACATCAAGAATAAATTAATATTATCTCCAAAATGTAGTTCAGTTATTATTTGGAAGTTAACCATAAATATTCAATATGCAAAATGTTTTTATGCTGCAAATTAAGTGTTCAATTTAAGTGTTGGGAATTATTTTTAAACGTAATGGATATAAGTTTTGAATTATAATACACGATAATGTGGCCAAAAGTTAGAATAATGTCATGCCCAATGCATGACATCAAGAATAAATTAATATTATCTCCAAAATGTAGTTCAGTTATTATTTGGAAGTTAACCATAAAGATTCAATATGAAAAATGTTTTTATGCTGCAAATTAAGTGTTCAACATGGCATATTAATTTTATGCATATTTATCTTTGTCTGTTTACAATTCATTTTGCGAATTATTTGTCGATAATTTTTTGATTAATATATAATGCCGATTGAATTTAATTTCGATTATCAAAAAAACGGATGTACTTATATTCAAAATATTATTAATTTCTTAACCTACGAACCTGCCTTGTTTTTGTCCTTGATTCACAACATCCTGGACGCTCCTAAAAATACATCGCCAGCACCAACGCAGATTTAAGAAATTAAATCCACTGAGTCCACGGAACTTCCGGTCGACTCTAGTTTATGGGCTCGCGAGGGTACATATAATGAAAATTAAACCATAACAAGTTGGGAATTATTTTTAAACGTAATGGATATAAGTTTTAAATTATAATACACGATAATGTGGCCAAGAGTTAGAATAATGTAATGCCCAAAGCATGACATCAAGAATAAATTAATATTATCTCCAAAATGTAGTTCAGTTATTATTTGGAAGTTAACCATAAATATTCAATATGAAAAATGTGTTTATGCTGCAAATTAAGTGTTCAACATGGCATATTAATTTTATGCATATTTATCTTTGTCTGTTTACAATTCATTTTGCGAATTATTTGTCGATAATTCTTTGATTAATATTTAATGCCGATTGAATTTAATTTCGAATCTCAAAAAAACGGATGTACTTATATTCAAAATAGTATTAATTTCTTAACCTACGAACCTGCCTTGTTTTTGTCCTTTATTCACAACATCCTGGACGCTCCTAAAAATACATCGCCAGCACCAACGCAGATTTAAGAAATTAAATCCACTGAGTCCATGGAACTTCCGGTCGACTCTAGTTTATGGGCTCGCGAGGGTACATATAATGAAAATTAAACCATAACAAGTTGGGAATTATTTTTAAACGTAATGGATATAAGTTTTGAATTATAATACACGATAATGTGGCCAAGAGTTAGAATAATGTAATGCCCAAAGCATGACATCAAGAATAAATTAATATTATCTCCAAAATGTAGTTCAGTTATTATTTGGAAGTTAACCATAAATATTCAATATGAAAAATGTTTTTATGCTGCAAATTAAGTGTTCAATTTAAGTGTTGGGAATTATTTTTAAACGTAATGGATATAAGTTTTGAATTATAATACACGATAATGTGGCCAAAAGTTAGAATAATGTCATGCCCAATGCATGACATCAAGAATAAATTAATATTATCTCCAAAATGTAGTTCAGTTATTATTTGGAAGTTAACCCTAAAGATTCAATATGAAAAATGTTTTTATGCTGCAAATTAAGTGTTCAACATGGCATATTAATTTTATGCATATTTATCTTTGTCTGTTTACAATTCATTTGCGAATTATTTGTCGATAATTTTTTGATTAATATTTAATGCCGATTGAATTTAATTTCGATTATCAAAAAAACGGATGTACTTATATTCAAAATATTATTAATTTCTTAACCTACGAACCTGCCTTGTTTTTGTCCTTGATTCACAACATCCTGGACGCTCCTAAAAATACATCGCCAGCACCAACGCAGATTTAAGAAATTAAATCCACTGAGTCCACGGAACTTCCGGTCGACTCTAGTTTATGGGCTCGCGAGGGTACATATAATGAAAATTAAACCATAACAAGTTGGGAATTATTTTTAAAACGTAATGGATATAAGTTTTGATTTATAATACACGATAATGTGGCGAAAAGTTAGAATAATGTCATGCCCAAATGCATGACATCAAGAATAAATTAATATTATCTCCAAAATGTAGTTCAGTTATTATTTGGAAGTTAACCATAAATATTCAATATGAAAAATGTTTTTATGCTGCAAATTAAGTGTTCAATTTAAGTGTTGGGAATTATTTTTAAACGTAATGGATATAAGTTTGAATTATAATACACGATAATGTGGCCAAAAGTTAGAATAATGTCATGCCCAATGCATGACATCAAGAATAAATTAATATTATCTCCAAAATGTAGTTCAGTTATTATTTGGAAGTTAACCATAAAGATTCAATATGAAAAATGTTTTTATGCTGCAAATTAAGTGTTCAACATGGCATATTAATTTTATGCATATTTATCTTTGTCTGTTTACAATTCATTTGCGAATTATTTGTCGATAATTTTTGATTAATATTTAATGCCGATTGAATTTAATTTCGATTATCAAAAAAACGGATGTACTTATATTCAAAATATTATTAATTTCTTAACCTACGAACCTGCCTTGTTTTTGTCCTTTATTCACAACATCCTGGACGCTCCTAAAAATACATCGCCAGCACCAACGCAGATTTATGAAATTAAATCCACTGAGTCCACGGAACTTCCGGTCGACTCTAGTTACTCTCTCTCTCTCTCTCTTACTCCTAAAAATACATCGCCAGCACCAACGCAGATTTAAGAAATTAAATCCACTGAGTCCACGGAACTTCCGGTCGACTCTAGTTTATGGCTCGCGAGGGTACATATAAATGAAAATTAAACCATAACAAGTTGGGAATTATTTTTAAACGTAATGGATATAAGTTTTGAATTATAATACACGATAATGTGGCCAAGAGTTAGAATAATGTAATGCCCAAAGCATGACATCAAGAATAAATTAATATTATCTCCAAAATGTAGTTCAGTTATTATTTGGAAGTTAACCATAAATATTCAATATGAAAAATGTTTTTATGCTGCAAATTAAGTGTTCAATTTAAGTGTTGGGAATTATTTTTAAACGTAATGGATATAAGTTTTGAATTATAATACACGATAATGTGGCCAAAAGTTAGAATAATGTCATGCCCAATGCATGACATCAAGAATAAATTAATATTATCTCCAAAATGTAGTTCAGTTATTATTTGGAAGTTAACCCTAAAGATTCAATATGAAAAATGTTTTTATGCTGCAAATTAAGTGTTCAACATGGCATATTAATTTTATGCATATTTATCTTTGTCTGTTTACAATTCATTTTGCGAATTATTTGTCGATAATTCATTGATTAATATTTAATGCCGATTGAATTTAATTTCGATTATCAAAAAAACGGATGTACTTATATTCAAAATATTATTAATTTCTTAACCTACGAACCTGCCTTGTTTTTGTCCTTGATTCACAACATCCTGGACGCTCCTAAAAATACATCGCCAGCACCAACGCAGATTTAAGAAATTAAATCCACTGAGTCCACGGAACTTCCGGTCGACTCTAGTTTATGGGCTCTCGAGGGTTCATATAATGAAAATTAAACCATAACAAGTTGGGAATTATTTTTAAACGTAATGGATATAAGTTTTGAATTATAATACACGATAATGTGGCCAAGAGTTAGAATAATGTAATGCCCAAAGCATGACATCAAGAATAAATTAATATTATCTCCAAAATGTAGTTCAGTTATTATTTGGAAGTTAACCATAAATATTCAATATGAAAAATGTTTTTATGCTGCAAATTAAGTGTTCAACATGGCATATTAATTTTATGCATATTTATCTTTGTCTGTTTACAATTCATTTTGCGAATTATTTGTCGATAATTTTTTGATTAATATTTAATGCCGATTGAATTTAATTTCGATTATCAAAAAAACGGATGTACTTATATTCAAAATATTATTAATTTCTTAACCTACGAACCTGCCTTGTTTTTGTCCTTGATTCACAATATCCTAGACGTTCCTAAAAATACATCGCCAGCACCAACGCAGATTTAAGAAATTAAATCCACTGAGTCCACGGAACTTCCGGTCGATCTAGTTTATGGGCTCGCGAGGGTACATATAATGAAAATTAAACCATAACAAGTTGGGAATTATTTTTAAACGTAATGGATATAAGTTTTGAATTATAATACACGATAATGTGGCCAAGAGTTAGAATAATGTAATGCCCAAAGCATGACATCAAGAATAAATTAATATTATCTCCAAAATGTAGTTCAGTTATTATTTGGAAGTTAACCATAAATATTCAATATGAAAAATGTTTTTATGCTGCAAATTAAGTGTTCAATTTAAGTGTTGGGAATTATTTTTAAACGTAATGGATATAAGTTTTGAATTATAATACACGATAATGTGGCCAAAAGTTAGAATAATGTCATGCCCAATGCATGACATCAAGAATAAATTAATATTATCTCCAAAATATAGTTCAGTTATTATTTGGAAGTTAACCCTAAAGATTCAATATGAAAAATGTTTTTATGCTGCAAATTAAGTGTTCAACATGGCATATTAATTTTATGCATATTTATCTTTGTCTGTTTACAATTCATTTTGCGAATTATTTGTCGATAATTTTTTGATTAATATTTAATGCCGATTGAATTTAATTTCGATTATCAAAAAAACGGATGTACTTATATTCAAAATATTATTAATTTCTTAACCTACGAACCTGCCTTGTTTTTGTCCTTGATTCACAACATCCTGGACGCTCCTAAAAATACATCGCCAGCACCAACGCAGATTTAAGAAATTAAATCCACTGAGTCCACGGAACTTCCGGTCGACTCTAGTTTATGGGCTCGCGAGGGTACATATAATAAAAATTAAACCATAACAAGTTGGGAATTATTTTTAAACGTAATGGATATAAGTTTTGAATTATAATACACGATAATGTGGCCAAAAGTTAGAATAATGTCATGCCCAATGCATGACATCAAGAATAAATTAATATTATCTCCAAAATGTAGTTCAGTTATTATTTGGAAGTTAACCATAAAGATTCAATATGAAAAATGTTTTTATGCTGCAAATTAAGTGTTCAACATGGCATATTAATTTTATGCATATTTATCTTTGTCTGTTTACAATTCATTTTGCGAATTATTTGTCGATAATTTTTTGATTAATATTTAATGCCGATTGAATTTAATTTCGATTATCAAAAAAACGGATGTACTTATATTCAAAATATTATTAATTTCTTAACCTACGAACCTGCCTTGTTTTTGTCCTTTATTCACAACATCCTGGACGCTCCTAAAAATACATCGCCAGCACCAACGCAGATTTATGAAATTAAATCCACTGAGTCCACGGAACTTCCGGTCGACTCTAGTTACTCTCTCTCTCTCTCTCTCTTACTCTCCTAAAAATACATCGCCAGCACCAACGCAGATTTAAGAAATTAAATCCACTGAGTCCACGGAACTTCCGGTCGACTCTAGTTTATGGGCTCGCGAGGGTACATATAATGAAAATTAAACCATAACAAGTTGGGAATTATTTTTAAACGTAATGGATATAAGTTTTGAATTATAATACACGATAATGTGGCCAAGAGTTAGAATAATGTAACGCCCAAGCATGACATCAAGAATAAATTAATATTATCTCCAAAATGTAGTTCAGTTATTATTTGGAAGTTAACCATAAATATTCAATATGAAAAATGTTTTTATGCTGCAAATTAAGTGTTCAATTTAAGTGTTGGGAATTATTTTTAAACGTAATGGATATAAGTTTTGAATTATAATACACGATAATGTGGCCAAAAGTTAGAATAATGTCATGCCCAATGCATGACATCAAGAATAAATTAATATTATCTCCAAAATGTAGTTCAGTTATTATTTGGAAGTTAACCCTAAAGATTCAATATGAAAAATGTTTTTATGCTGCAAATTAAGTGTTCAACATGGCATATTAATTTTATGCATATTTATCTTTGTCTGTTTACAATTCATTTTGCGAATTATTTGTCGATAATTTTTTGATTAATATTTAATGCCGATTGAATTTAATTTCGATTATCAAAAAAACGGATGTACTTATATTCAAAATATTATTAATTTCTTAACCTACGAACCTGCCTTGTTTTTGTCCTTGATTCACAACATCCTGGACGCTCCTAAAAATACATCGCCAGCACCAACGCAGATTTAAGAAATTAAATCCACTGAGTCCACGGAACTTCCGGTCGACTCTAGTTTATGGGCTCGCGAGGGTACATATAATGAAAATTAAACCATAACAAGTTGGGAATTATTTTTAAACGTAATGGATATAAGTTTTGAATTATAATACACGATAATGTGGCCAAGAGTTAGAATAATGTAATGCCCAAAGCATGACATTAAGAATAAATTAATATTATCTCCAAAATGTAGTTCAGTTATTATTTGGAAGTTAACCATAAATATTCAATATGAAAAATGTTTTTATGCTGCAAATTAAGTGTTCAATTTAAGTGTTGGGAATTATTTTTAAACGTAATGGATATAAGTTTTGAATTATAATACACGATAATGTGGCCAAAAGTTAGAATAATGTCATGCCCAATGCATGACATCAAGAATAAATTAATATTATCTCCAAAATGTAGTTCAGTTATTATTTGGAAGTTAACCCTAAAGATTCAATATGAAAAATGTTTTTATGCTGCAAATTAAGTGTTCAACATGGCATATTAATTTTATGCATATTTATCTTTGTCTGTTTACAATTCATTTTGCGAATTATTTGTCGATAATTTTTTGATTAATATTTAATGCCGATTGAATTTAATTTCGATTATCAAAAAAACGGATGTACTTATATTCAAAATATTATTAATTTCTTAACCTACGAACCTGCCTTGTTTTTGTCCTTGATTCACAACATCCTGGACGCTCCTAAAAATACATCGCCAGCACCAACGCAGATTTAAGAAATTAAATCCACTGAGTCCACGGAACTTCCGGTCGACTCTAGTTTATGGGCTCGCGAGGGTACATATAATGAAAATTAAACCATAACAAGTTGGGAATTATTTTTAAACGTAATGGATATAAGTTTTGAATTATAATACACGATAATGTGGCCAAGAGTTAGAATAATGTAATGCCCAAAGCATGACATCAAGAATAAATTAATATTATCTCCAAAATGTAGTTCAGTTATTATTTGGAAGTTAACCATAAATATTCAATATGAAAAATGTTTTTATGCTGCAAATTAAGTGTTCAACATGGCATATTAATTTTATGCATATTTATCTTTGTCTGTTTACAATTCATTTTGCGAATTATTTGTCGATAATTTTTTGATTAATATTTAATGCCGATTGAATTTAATTTCGAATCTCAAAAAAACGGATGTACTTATATTCAAAATAGTATTAATTTCTTAACCTACGAACCTGCCTTGTTTTTGTCCTTTATTCACAACATCCTGGACGCTCCTAAAAATACATCGCCAGCACCAACGCAGATTTAAGAAATTAAATCCACTGAGTCCACGGAACTTCCGGTCGACTCTAGTTTATGGGCTCGCGAGGGTACATATAATGAAAATTAAACCATAACAAGTTGGGAATTATTTTTAAACGTAATGGATATAAGTTTTGAATTATAATACACGATAATGTGGCCAAAAGTTAGAATAATGTCATGCCCAATGCATGACATCAAGAATAAATTAATATTATCTCCAAAATGTAGTTCAGTTATTATTTGGAAGTTAACCATAAAGATTCAATATGAAAAATGTTTTTATGCTGCAAATGAAGTGTTCAACATGGCATATTAATTTTATGCATATTTATCTTTGTCTGTTTACAATTCAGTTTGCGAATTATTTGTCAATAATTTTTTGATTAATATTTAATCCTGATTGAATTTAATTTCTATTATCAAAAAACAGATGTAGTTATATTAAAAATATGATTAATTTCTTAACCTACAAACCTGCCTTTCTTTGGGCCTTGATTCACAACATCCTGGACGCTCCTAAAAATACATCGCCAGCACCAACGCAGATTTAAGAAATTAAATCCACTGAGTCCACGGAACTTCCGGTCGACTCTAGTTTATGGGCTCGAGAGGGTACATATAACGAAAATTAAACCATAACAAGTTGGGAATTATTTTTAAACGTAATGGATATAAGTTTTGAATTATAATACACGATAATGTGGCCAAGAGTTAGAATAATGTAATGCCCAAAGCATGACATCAAGAATAAATTAATATTATCTCCAAAATGTAGTTCAGTTATTATTTGGAAGTTAACCATAAATATTCAATATGAAAAATGTTTTTATGCTGCAAATTAAGTGTTCAACATGGCATATTAATTTTATGCATATTTATCTTTGTCTGTTTACAATTCATTTTGCGAATTATTTGTCGATAATTATACCCGTTACTCGTAGAGTAAAAGGGTATACTAGATTCGTTGAAAAGTATGTAACAGGCAGAAGGAAGCGTTTCCGACCATATAAAGTATATATATTCTTGATCAGGATCAGTGGCCGAGTCGATCTGGCCATGTCCGTCTGTCCGTCCGTCTGTCCGTCTGTCCGTCTGTCCGTCCGTCTGTCCGTCTGTCCGTCTGTCCGTATGAACGTCGAGATCTCAGGAACTACAAAAGCTAGAAAGTTGAGATTAAACATACAGACTCCAGAGACATAGACGCAGCGCAAGTTTGTTGATTCATGTTGCCACGCCCACTCTAACGCCCACAAACCGCATAAAACTGTCACGCCCACACTTTTGAAAAATGTTTTGATATTTTTTCATTTTTGTATTAGTCTTGTAAATTTCTATCGATTTGCCTAAAAACTTTTTGCCACGCCCACTCTAACGCCCACAAACCGCCCAAAACTGCCACGCCCACAATTTTGAAAAATGTTTTGATATTTTTTCATTTTTGTATTTGATTTGTAAATTTCTATCGATTTGCCAAACAACTTTTTGCCACGCCCACTCTAACGCCCTCAAACCGAAAAAAACTGTCAGTGTTGAAGACTCGCACTTCCACTAGCTGAGTAACGGGTATCAGATAGTCGGGGAACACGACTATAGCGTTCTCTCTTGTTTTTTGATTAATATTTAATGCCGATTGAATTTAATTTCGATTATCAAAAAAACGGATGTACTTATATTCAAAATATTATTAATTTCTTAACCTACGAACCTGCCTTGTTTTTGTCCTTGATTCACAACATCCTGGACGCTCCTAAAAATACATCGCCAGCACCAACGCAGATTTAAGAAATTAAATCCACTGAGTCCACGGAACTTCCGGTCGACTCTAGTTTATGGGCTCGCGAGGGTACATATAATGAAAATTAAACCATAACAAGTTGGGAATTATTTTTAAACGTAATGGATATAAGTTTTGAATTATAATACACGATAATGTGGCCAAGAGTTAGAATAATGTAATGCCCAAAGCATGACATCAAGAATAAATTAATATTATCTCCAAAATGTAGTTCAGTTATTATTTGGAAGTTAACCATAAATATTCAATATGAAAAATGTTTTTATGCTGCAAATTAAGTGTTCAACATGGCATATTAATTTTATGCATATTTATCTTTGTCTGTTTACAATTCATTTTGCGAATTATTTGTCGATAATTTTTTGATTAATATTTAATGCCGATTGAATTTAATTTCGATTATCAAAAAAACGGATGTACTTATATTCAAAATATTATTAATTTCTTAACCTACGAACCTGCCTTGTTTTTGTCCTTGATTCACAACATCCTGGACGCTCCTAAAAATACATCGCCAGCACCAACGCAGATTTAAGAAATTAAATCCACTGAGTCCACGGAACTTCCGGTCGACTCTAGTTTATGGGCTCGCGAGGGTACATATAATGAAAATTAAACCATAACAAGTTGGGAATTATTTTTAAACGTAATGGATATAAGTTTTGAATTATAATACACGATAATGTGGCCAAGAGTTAGAATAATGTAACTACCAAAATGTAGTTCAGTTATTATTTGGAAGTTAACCATAAATATTCAATATGAAAAATGTGTTTATGCTGCAAATTAAGTGTTCAACATGGCATATTAATTTTATGCATATTTATCTTTGTCTGTTTACAATTCATTTTGCGAATTATTTGTCGATAATTCTTTGATTAATATTTAATGCCGATTGAATTTAATTTCGAATCTCAAAAAAACGGATGTACTTATATTCAAAATAGTATTAATTTCTTAACCTACGAACCTGCCTTGTTTTTGTCCTTTATTCACAACATCCTGGACGCTCCTAAAAATACATCGCCAGCACCAACGCAGATTTAAGAAATTAAATCCACTGAGTCCACGGAACATCCGGTCGACTCTAGTTTATGGGCTCGCGAGGGTACATATAATGAAAATTAAACCATAACAAGTTGGGAATTATTTTTAAACGTAATGGATATAAGTTTTGAATTATAATACACGATAATGTGGCCAAGAGTTAGAATAATGTAATGCCCAAAGCATGACATCAAGAATAAATTAATATTATCTCCAAAATGTAGTTCAGTTATTATTTGGAAGTTAACCATAAAGATTCAATATGAAAAATGTTTTTATGCTGCAAATTAAGTGTTCAACATGGCATATTAATTTTATGCATATTTATCTTTGTCTGTTTACAATTCATTTTGCGAATTATTTGTCGATAATTTGTTGATTAATATTTAATGCCGATTGAATTTAATTTCGATTATCAAAAAAACGGATGTACTTATATTCCAAATATTATTAATTTCTTAACCTACGAACCTGCCTTGTTTTTGTCCTTGATTCACAACATCCTGGACGCTCCTAAAAATACATCGCCAGCACCAACGCAGATTTAAGAAATTAAATCCACTGAGTCCACGGAACTTCCGGTCGACTCTAGTTTATGGGCTCGCGAGGGTACATATAATGAAAATTAAACCATACCAAGTTGGGAATTATTTTTAAACGTAATGGATATAAGTTTTGAATTATAATACACGATAATGTGGCCAAGAGTTAGAATAATGTAATGCCCAAAGCATGACATCAAGAATAAATTAATATTATCTCCAAAATGTAGTTCAGTTATTATTTGGAAGTTAACCATAAATATTCAATATGAAAAATGTTTTTATGCTGCAAATTAAGTGTTCAACATGGCATATTAATTTTATGCATATTTATCTTTGTCTGTTTACAATTCATTTTGCGAATTATTTGTCGATAATTTTTTGATTAATATTTAATGCCGATTGAATTTAATTTCGATTATCAAAAAAACGGATGTACTTATATTCAAAATATTATTAATTTCTTAACCTACGAACCTGCCTTGTTTTTGTCCTTGATTCACAACATCCTGGACGCTCCTAAAAATACATCGCCAGCACCAACGCAGATTTAAGAAATTAAATCCACTGAGTCCACGGAACTTCCGGTCGACTCTAGTTTATGGGCTCGCGAGGGTACATATAATGAAAATTAAACCATAACAAGTTGGGAATTATTTTTAAACGTAATGGATATAAGTTTTGAATTATAATACACGATAATGTGGCCAAGAGTTAGAATAATGTAATGCCCAAAGCATGACATCAAGAATAAATTAATATTATCTCCAAAATGTAGTTCAGTTATTATTTGGAAGTTAACCATAAATATTCAATATGAAAAATGTTTTTATGCTGCAAATTAAGTGTTCAACATGGCATATTAATTTTATGCATATTTATCTTTGTCTGTTTACAATTCATTTTGCGAATTATTTGTCGATAATTTTTTGATTAATATTTAATGCGGATTGAATTTAATTTCGATTATCAAAAAAACGGATGTACTTATATTCAAAATATTATTAATTTCTTAACCTACGAACCTGCCTTGTTTTTGTCCTTGATTCACAACATCCTGGACGCTCCTAAAAATACATCGCCAGCACCAACGCAGATTTAAGAAATTAAATCCACTGAGTCTACGGAACTTCCGGTCGACTCTAGTTTATGGGCTCGCGAGGGTACATATAATAAAAATTAAACCATAACAAGTTGGCAATTATTTTTAAACGTAATGGATATAAGTTTTGAATTATAATACACGATAATGTGGCCAAGAGTTAGAATAATGCATGACATCAAGAATAACTTATTATTATCTCCAAAATGTAGTTCAGTTATTATTTGGAAGTTAACCATAAATATTCAATATGAAAAATGTTTTTATGTTGCAAATTAAGTGTTCAATTTAAGTGTTGGGAATTATTTTTAAACGTAATGGATATAAGTTTTGAATTATAATACACGATAATGTGGCCAAAAGTTAGAATAATGTCATGCCCAATGCATGACATCAAGAATAAATTAATATTATCTCCAAAATGTAGTTCAGTTTTTATTTGGAAGTTAACCATAAAGATTCAATATGAAAAATGTTTTTATGCTGCAAATTAAGTGTTCAACATGGCATATTAATTTTATGCATATTTATCTTTGTCTGTTTACAATTCATTTTACGAATTATTTGTCGATAATTTTTTGATTAATATTTAATGCCGATTGAATTTAATTTCGATTATCAAAAAAACGGATGTACTTATATTCAAAATATTATTAATTTCTTAACCTACGAACCTGCCTTGTTTTTGTCCTTGATTCACAACATCCTGGACGCTCCTAAAAATACATCGCCAGCACCAACGCAGATTTAAGAAATTAAATCCACTGAGTCCACGGAACTTCCGGTCGACTCTAGTTTATGGGCTCGCGAGGGTACATATAATGAAAATTAAACCATAACAAGTTGGGAATTATTTTTAAACGTAATGGATATAAGTTTTGAATTATAATACACGATAATGTGGCCAAGAGTTAGAATAATTTAATGCCCAATGCATGACATCAAGAATAAATTAATATTATCTCCAAAATGTAGTTCAGTTATTATTTGGAAGTTAACCATAAATATTCAATATGAAAAATGTTTTTATGCTGCAAATTAAGTGTTCAATTTAAGTGTTGGGAATTATTTTTAAACGTAATGGATATAAGTTTTGAATTATAATACACGATAATGTGGCCAAAAGTTAGAATAATGTCATGCCCAATGCATGACATCAAGAATAAATTAATATTATCTCCAAAATGTAGTTCAGTTATTATTTGGAAGTTAACCATAAAGATTCAATATGAAAAATGTTTTTATGCTGCAAATTAAGTGTTCAACATGGCATATTAATTTTATGCATATTTATCTTTGTCTGTTTAAAATTCATTTTGCGAATTATTTGTCGAAAATTTTTTGATTAATATTTAATGCCGATTGAATTTAATTTCGATTATCAAAAAAACGGATGTACTTATATTCAAAATATTATTAATTTCTTAACCTACGAACCTGCCTTGTTTTTGTCCTTGATTCACAACATCCTGGACGCTCCTAAAAATACATCGCCAGCACCAACGCAAATTAAAGCAATTACATCCACTGAATCCACGGAACTTCCGGTCGACTCTAGTTTATGGGCAACCATAACAAGTTGGGAATTATTTTTAAACGTAATGGATATAAGTTTTGAATTATATTACACGATAATGTGGCCAAAAGTTAGAATAATGTCATGCCCAATGCATGACATCAAGAATAAATTAATATTATCTCCAAAATGTAGTTCAGTTTTTATTTGGAAGTTAACCATAAAGATTCAATATGAAAAATGTTTTTATGCTGCAAATTAAGTGTTCAACATGGCATATTAATTTTATGCATATTTATCTTTGTCTGTTTACAATTCATTTTGCGAATTATTTGTCAATAATTCATTGATTAATATTTAATGTCGATTGAATTTAATTTCGATTATCAAAAAAACGAATGTACTTATATAACAAAAATATTATTAATTTCTTCTCGTCCTTTATTCACAACATCCTGGACGCTCCTAAAAATACATCGCCAGCACCAACGCAGATTTAAGAAATTAAATCCACTGAGTCCACGGAACTTCCGGTCGACTCTAGTTTATGGGCTCGCGAGGGTACATATAATGAAAATTAAACCATAACAAGTTGGGAATTATTTTTAAACGTAATGGATATAAGTTTTGAATTATAATACACGATAATGTGGCCAAGAGTTAGAATAATGTAATGCCCAAAGCATGACATCAAGAATAAATTAATATTATCTCCAAAATGTAGTTCAGTTATTATTTGGAAGTTAACCATAAATATTCAATATGAAAAATGTTTTTATGCTGCAAATTAAGTGTTCAACATGGCATATTAATTTTATGCATATTTATCTTTGTCTGTTTACAATTCATTTTGCGAATTATTTGTCGATAATTTTTTGATTAATATTTAATGCCGATTGAATTTAATTTCGATTATCAAAAAAACGGATGTACTTATATTCAAAATATTATTAATTTCTTAACCTACGAACCTGCCTTGTTTTTGTCCTTGATTCACAACATCCTGGACGCTCCTAAAAATACATCGCCAGCACCAACGCAGATTTAAGAAATTAAATCCACTGAGTCCACGGAACTTCCGGTCGACTCTAGTTTATGGGCTCGCGAGGGTACATATAATGAAAATTAAACCATAACAAGTTGGGAATTATTTTTAAACGTAATGGATATAAGTTTTGAATTATAATACACGATAATGTGGCCAAGAGTTAGAATAATTTAATGCCCAATGCATGACATCAAGAATAAATTAATATTATCTCCAAAATGTAGTTCAGTTATTATTTGGAAGTTAACCATAAATATTCAATATGAAAAATGTTTTTATGCTGCAAATTAAGTGTTCAATTTAAGTGTTGGGAATTATTTTTAAACGTAATGGATATAAGTTTTGAATTATAATACACGATAATGTGGCCAAAAGTTAGAATAATGTCATGCCCAATGCATGACATCAAGAATAAATTAATATTATCTCCAAAATGTAGTTCAGTTTTTATTTGGAAGTTAACCATAAAGATTCAATATGAAAAATGTTTTTATGCTGCAAATTAAGTGTTCAACATGGCATATTAATTTTATGCATATTTATCTTTGTCTGTTTACAATTCATTTTACGAATTATTTGTCGATAATTTTTTGATTAATATTTAATGCCGATTGAATTTAATTTCGATTATCAAAAAAACGGATGTACTTATATTCAAAATATTATTAATTTCTTAACCTACGAACCTGCCTTGTTTTTGTCCTTGATTCACAACATCCTGGACGCTCCTAAAAATACATCGCCAGCACCAACGCAGATTTAAGAAATTAATCCACTGAGTCCACGGAACTTCCGGTCGACTCTAGTTTATGGGCTCGCGAGGGTACATATAATGAAAATTAAACCATAACAAGTTGGGAATTATTTTTAAACGTAATGGATATAAGTTTTGAATTATAATACACGATAATGTGGCCAAGAGTTAGAATAATTTAATGCCCAATGCATGACATCAAGAATAAATTAATATTATCTCCAAAATGTAGTTCAGTTATTATTTGGAAGTTAACCATAAATATTCAATATGAAAAATGTTTTTATGCTGCAAATTAAGTGTTCAATTTAAGTGTTGGAATTATTTTAAACGTAATGGATATAAGTTTTGAATTATAATACACGATAATGTGGCCAAAAGTTAGAATAATGTCATGCCCAATGCATGACATCAAGAATAAATTAATATTATCTCCAAAATGTAGTTCAGTTATTATTTGGAAGTTAACCATAAAGATTCAATATGAAAAATGTTTTTATGCTGCAAATTAAGTGTTCAACATGGCATATTAATTTATGCATATTTATCTTTGTCTGTTTAAAATTCATTTTGCGAATTATTGTCGAAATTTTTTGATTAATATTTAATGCCGATTGAATTTAATTTCGATTATCAAAAAAACGGATGTACTTATATTCAAAATATTATTAATTTCTTAACCTACGAACCTGCCTTGTTTTGTCCTTGATTCACAACATCCTGGACGCTCCTAAAATACATCGCCAGCACCAACGCAAATTAAAGCAATTACATCCACTGAATCCACGGAACTTCCGGTCGACTCTAGTTTATGGGCAACCATAACAAGTTGGGAATTATTTTTAAACGTAATGGATATAAGTTTTGAATTATATTACACGATAATGTGGCCAAAAGTTAGAATAATGTCATGCCCAATGCATGACATCAAGAATAAATTAATATTATCTCCAAAATGTAGTTCAGTTTTTATTTGGAAGTTAACCATAAAGATTCAATATGAAAAATGTTTTATGCTGCAAATTAAGTGTTCAACATGGCATATTAATTTTATGCATATTTATCTTTGTCTGTTTACAATTCATTTTGCGAATTATTTGTCAATAATTCATTGATTAATATTTAATGTCGATTGAATTTAATTTCGATTATCAAAAAAACGAATGTACTTATATAACAAAAATATTATTAATTTCTTCTCGTCCTTTATTCACAACATCCTGGACGCTCCTAAAAATACATCGCCAGCACCAACGCAGATTTAAGAATTAAATCCACTGATCCACGGAACTTCCGGTCGACTCTAGTTTATGGGCTCGCGAGGGTACATATAATGAAAAATTAAACCATAACAAGTGGGAAATTATTTTAAACGTAATGGATATAAGTTTTGAATTATAATACACGATAATGTGGCCAAGAGTTAGAATAATGTAATGCCCAAAGCATGACATCAAGAATAAATTAATATTATCTCCAAAATGTAGTTCAGTTATTATTTGGAAGTTAACCATAAATATTCAATATGAAAAATGTTTTTATGCTGCAAATTAAGTGTTCAACATGGCATATTAATTTTATGCATATTTATCTATGTCTGTTTACAATTCATTTTGCGAATTATTTGTCGATAATTCTTTGATTAATATTTAATGCCGATTGAATTTAATTTCGATTATCAAAAAAACGGATGTACTTATATTCAAAATATTACTTATTTCTTAACCTACGAACCTGCCTTGTTTTTGTCCTTTATTCACAACATCCTGGACGCTCCTAAAAATACATCGCCAGCACCAACGCAAATTAAAGCAATTACATCCACTGAATCCACGGAACTTCCGGTCGACTCTAGTTTATGGGCAACCATAACAAGTTGGGAATTATTTTTAAACGTAATGGATATAAGTTTTGAATTATAATACACGATAATGTGGCCAAGAGTTAGAATAATGTAATGCCCAAAGCATGACATCAAGAATAAATTAATATTATCTCCAAAATGTAGTTCAGTTATTATTTGGAAGTTAACCATAAATATTCAATATGAAAAATGTTTTTATGCTGCAAATTAAGTGTTCAACATGGCATATTAATTTTATGCATATTTATCTATGTCTGTTTACAATTCATTTTGCGAATTATTTGTCGATAATTCTTTGATTAATATTTAATGCCGATTGAATTTAATTTCGATTATCAAAAAAACGGATGTACTTATATTCAAAATATTACTTATTTCTTAACCTACGAACCTGCCTTGTTTTGTCCTTGATTCACAACATCCTGGACGCTCCTAAAAATACATCGCCAGCACCAACGCAGATTAAGAAATTAATCCACTGAATCCACGGAACTTCCGGTCGACTCTAGTTTATGGGCTCGCGAGGGTACATATAATGAAAATTAAACCATAACAAGTTGGGAATTATTTTAAACGTAATGGATATAAGTTTTGAATTATAATACACGATAATGTGGCCAAAGTTAGAATAATGTAATGCCCAATGCATGACATCAAGAATAAATTAATATTATCTCCAAAATGTAGTTCAGTTATTATTTGGAAGTTAACCATAAATATTCAATATGAAAAATGTTTTTATGCTGCAAATTAAGTGTTCAACATGGCATATTAATTTTATGCATATTTATCTATGTCTGTTTACAATTCATTTGCGAATTATTTGTCGATAATCTTTGATTAATATTTAATGCCGATTGAATTTAATTTCGATTATCAAAAAAACGGATGTACTTATATTCAAAATATTATTAATTTCTTAACCTACGAACCTGCCTTGTTTTTGTCCTTGATTCACAACATCCTGGACGCTCCTAAAAATACATCGCCAGCACCAACGCAGATTAAAGCAATTAAATCCACTGAATCCACGGAACTTCCGGTCGACTCTAGTTTATGGGCTCCGAGGTACATATAATGAAAATTAAACCATAACAAGTTGGGAATTATTTTAAACGTAATGGATATAAGTTTTGAATTATAATACACGATAATGTGGCCAAAAGTTAGAATAATGTAATGCCCAATGCATGACATCAAGAATAAATTAATATTATCTCCAAAATGTAGTTCAGTTATTATTGGAAGTTAACCATAAATATTCAATATGAAAAATGTTTTATGCTGCAAATAAGTGTTCAACATGGCATATTAATTTTATGCATATTTATCTTGTCTGTTTACAATTCATATTGCGAATTATTTGTCGATAATTCTTTGATTAATATTTAATGCCGATTGAATTTAATTTCGATTATCAAAAAAACGGATGTACTTATATTCAAAATATTATTAATTTCTTAACCTACGAACCTGCCTTGTTTTTGTCCTTGATTCACAACATCCTGGACGCTCCTAAAATACATCGCCAGCACCAACGCAGATTAAGAATTAAATCCACTGAATCCACGGAACTTCCGGTCGACTCTAGTTATGGCTCCGAGGGTACATATAATGAAAATTAAACCATAACAAGTGGAATTATTTTTAAACGTAATGGATATAAGTTTTGAATTATAATACACGATAATGTGGCCAAAGTTAGAATAATGTATGCCAATGCATGACATCAAGAATAAATTAATATTATCTCCAAAATGTAGTTCAGTTATTATTTGGAAGTTAACCATAAATATTCAATATGAAAAATGTTTTATGCTGCAAATTAAGTGTTCAACATGGCATATTAATTTTATGCATATTTATCTATGTCTGTTTACAATTCATATTGCGAATTATTTGTCGATAATTCTTTGATTAATATTTAATGCCGATTGAATTTAATTTCGATTATCAAAAAAACGGATGTACTTATATTCAAAATATTATTAATTTCTTAACCTACGAACCTGCCTTGTTTTGTCCTTGATTCACAACATCCTGGACGCTCCTAAAAATACATCGCCAGCACCAACGCAGATTTAAGAAATTAAATCCACTGAATCCACGGAACTTCCGGTCGACTCTAGTTTATGGGCTTCGAGGGTACATATAATGAAATTAAACCATAACAATTGGAATTATTTTAAACGTAATGGATATAAGTTTGAATTATAATACACGATAATGTGGCCAAAGTTAGAATAATGTAATGCCCAATGCATGACATCAAGAATAAATTAATATTATCTCCAAAATGTAGTTCAGTTATTATTTGGAAGTTAACCATAAATATTCAATATGAAAAATGTTTTATGCTGCAAATTAAGTGTTCAACATGGCATATTAATTTTATGCATATTTATCTTTGTCTGTTACAATTCATTTGCGAATTATTTGTCGATAATTCTTTGATTAATATTTAATGCCGATTGAATTTAATTTCGATTATCAAAAAAACGGATGTACTTATATTCAAAATATTATTAATTTCTTAACCTACGAACCTGCCTTGTTTTGTCCTTGATTCACAACATCCTGACGCTCCTAAAAATACATCGCCAGCACCAACGCAGATTAAGAATTAAATCCACTGAATCCACGGAACTTCCGGTCGACTCTAGTTTATGGGCTCGCGAGGGTACATATAATGAAAATTAAACCATAACAAGTTGGGAATTATTTTTAAACGTAATGGATATAAGTTTTGAATTATAATACACGATAATGTGGCCAAGAGTTAGAATAATGTAATGCCCAATGCATGACATCAAGAATAACTTAATATTATCTCCAAAATGTAGTTCAGTTATTATTGGAAGTTAACCATAAATATTCAATATGAAAAATGTTTTTATGCTGCAAATTAAGTGTTCAACATGGCATATTAATTTTATGCATATTTATCTTGTTGTTTACAATTCATTTGCGAATTATTTGTCGATAATTCTTTGATTAATATTTAATGCCGATTGAATTTAATTTCGATATCAAAAAAACGGATGTACTTATATTCAAAATATTATTAATTTCTTAACCTACGAACCTGCCTTGTTTTGTCCTTGATTCACAACATCCTGGACGCTCCTAAAAATACATCGCCAGCACCAACGCAGATTTAAGAAATTAAATCCACTGAATCCACGGAACTTCCGGTCGACTCTAGTTTATGGGCTCGCGAGGGTACATATAATGAAAATTAAACCATAACAAGTTGGGAATTATTTTTAAACGTAATGGATATAAGTTTTGAATTATAATACACGATAATGTGGCCAAGAGTTAGAATAATGTAATGCCCAATGCATGACATCAAGAATAATTAATATTATCTCCAAAATGTAGTTCAGTTATTATTGGAAGTTAACCATAAATATTCAATATGAAAAATGTTTTATGCTGCAAATTAAGTGTTCAACATGGCATATTAATTTTATGCATATTTATCTTGTTGTTTACAATTCATTTGCGAATTATTTGTCGATAATTCTTTGATTAATATTTAATGCCGATTGAATTTAATTTCGATTATCAAAAAAACGGATGTACTTATATTCAAAATATTATTAATTTCTTAACCTACGAACCTGCCTTGTTTTGTCCTTGATTCACAACATCCTGACGCTCCTAAAAATACATCGCCAGCACCAACGCAGATTTAAGAAATTAAATCCACTGAATCCACGGAACTTCCGGTCGACTCTAGTTTATGGCTCTCGAGGGTACATATAATGAAAATTAAACCATAACAAGTTGGAATTATTTTAAACGTAATGGATATAAGTTTTGAATTATAATACACGATAATGTGGCCAAGAGTTAGAATAATGTAATGCCCAATGCATGACATCAAGAATAATTAATATTATCTCCAAAATGTAGTTCAGTTATTATTTGGAAGTTAACCATAAATATTCAATATGAAAAATGTTTTATGCTGCAAATTAAGTGTTCAACATGGCATATTAATTTATGCATATTTATCTTGTTTGTTTACAATTCATATTGCGAATTATTTGTCGATAATTCTTTGATTAATATTTAATGCCGATTGAATTTAATTTCGATTATCAAAAAAACGGATGTACTTATATTCAAAATATTATTAATTTCTTAACCTACGAACCTGCCTTGTTTTTGTCCTTATTCACAACATCCTGGACGCTCCTAAAAATACATCGCCAGCACCAACGCAGATTTAAGAAATTAAATCCACTGAATCCACGGAACTTCCGGTCGACTCTAGTTTATGGGCTCTCGAGGGTACATATAATGAAATTAAACCATAACAAGTTGGAATTATTTTTAAACGTAATGGATATAAGTTTTGAATTATAATACACGATAATGTGGCCAAGAGTTAGAATAATGTAATGCCCAATGCATGACATCAAGAATAACTTAATATTATCTCCAAAATGTAGTTCAGTTATTATTGGAAGTTAACCATAAATATTCAATATGAAAAATGTTTTATGCTGCAAATTAAGTGTTCAACATGGCATATTAATTTTATGCATATTTATCTTTGTTTGTTACAATTCATATTGCGAATTATTTGTCGATAATTCTTTGATTAATATTTAATCCTGATTGAATTTAATTTCGATTATCAAAAAAACGGATGTAGTTATATTAAAAATATTATTAATTTCTTAACCTACGAACCTGCCTTGTTTTTGTCCTTGATTCACAACATCCTGGACGCTCCTAAAAATACATCGCCAGCACCAACGCAGATTTAAGAAATTAAATCCACTGAATCCACGGAACTTCCGGTCGACTCTAGTTTATGGGCTCCGAGGGTACATATAATGAAAATTAAACCATAACAAGTTGGGAATTATTTTTAAACGTAATGGATATAAGTTTTGAATTATAATACACGATAATGTGGCCAAGAGTTAGAATAATGTAATGCCCAATGCATGACATCAAGAATAATTAATATTATCTCCAAAATGTAGTTCAGTTATTATTGGAAGTTAACCATAAATATTCAATATGAAAAATGTTTTATGCTGCAAATTAAGTGTTCAACATGGCATATTAATTTTATGCATATTTATCTTGTTTGTTTACAATTCATTTGCGAATTATTTGTCGATAATTCTTTGATTAATATTTAATGCCGATTGAATTTAATTTCGATTATCAAAAAAACGGATGTACTTATATTCAAAATATTATTAATTTCTTAACCTACGAACCTGCCTTGTTTTTGTCCTTGATTCACAACATCCTGACGCTCCTAAAAATACATCGCCAGCACCAACGCAGATTTAAGAAATTAAATCCACTGAATCCACGGAACTTCCGGTCGACTCTAGTTTATGGGCTCCGAGGGTACATATAATGAAAATTAAACCATAACAAGTTGGGAATTATTTTTAAACGTAATGGATATAAGTTTTGAATTATAATACACGATAATGTGGCCAAGAGTTAGAATAATGTAATGCCCAATGCATGACATCAAGAATAAATTAATATTATCTCCAAAATGTAGTTCAGTTATTATTTGGAAGTTAACCATAAATATTCAATATGAAAAATGTTTTTATGCTGCAAATTAAGTGTTCAACATGGCATATTAATTTTATGCATATTTATCTTTGTTGTTTACAATTCATTTGCGAATTATTTGTCGATAATTCTTTGATTAATATTTAATGCCGATTGAATTTAATTTCGATTATCAAAAAAACGGATGTACTTATATTCAAAATATTATTAATTTCTTAACCTACGAACCTGCCTTGTTTTTGTCCTTGATTCACAACATCCTGGACGCTCCTAAAAATACATCGCCAGCACCAACGCAGATTTAAGAAATTAAATCCACTGAATCCACGGAACTTCCGGTCGACTCTAGTTTATGGGCTCCGAGGGTACATATAATGAAAATTAAACCATAACAAGTTGGGAATTATTTTAAACGTAATGGATATAAGTTTTGAATTATAATACACGATAATGTGGCCAAGAGTTAGAATAATGTAATGCCCAATGCATGACATCAAGAATAAATTAATATTATCTCCAAAATGTAGTTCAGTTATTATTTGGAAGTTAACCATAAATATTCAATATGAAAAATGTTTTATGCTGCAAATTAAGTGTTCAACATGGCATATTAATTTTATGCATATTTATCTTGTTGTTTACAATTCATATTGCGAATTATTTGTCGATAATTCTTTGATTAATATTTAATGCCGATTGAATTTAATTTCGATTATCAAAAAAACGGATGTACTTATATTCAAAATATTATTAATTTCTTAACCTACGAACCTGCCTTGTTTTTGTCCTTGATTCACAACATCCTGACGCTCCTAAAAATACATCGCCAGCACCAACGCAGATTTAAGAAATTAAATCCACTGAATCCACGGAACTTCCGGTCGACTCTAGTTTATGGGCTCCGAGGGTACATATAATGAAATTAAACCATAACAAGTTGGGAATTATTTTAAACGTAATGGATATAAGTTTTGAATTATAATACACGATAATGTGGCCAAGAGTTAGAATAATGTAATGCCCAATGCATGACATCAAGAATAATTAATATTATCTCCAAAATGTAGTTCAGTTATTATTTGGAAGTTAACCATAAATATTCAATATGAAAAATGTTTTATGCTGCAAATTAAGTGTTCAACATGGCATATTAATTTTATGCATATTTATCTTGTTGTTTACAATTCATATTGCGAATTATTTGTCGATAATTCTTTGATTAATATTTAATGCCGATTGAATTTAATTTCGATTATCAAAAAAACGGATGTACTTATATTCAAAATATTATTAATTTCTTAACCTACGAACCTGCCTTGTTTTGTCCTTGATTCACAACATCCTGGACGCTCCTAAAAATACATCGCCAGCACCAACGCAGATTTAAGAAATTAAATCCACTGAATCCACGGAACTTCCGGTCGACTCTAGTTTATGGGCTCCGAGGGTACATATAATGAAAATTAAACCATAACAAGTTGGGAATTATTTTTAAACGTAATGGATATAAGTTTTGAATTATAATACACGATAATGTGGCCAAGAGTTAGAATAATGTAATGCCCAATGCATGACATCAAGAATAAATTAATATTATCTCCAAAATGTAGTTCAGTTATTATTTGGAAGTTAACCATAAATATTCAATATGAAAAATGTTTTATGCTGCAAATTAAGTGTTCAACATGGCATATTAATTTTATGCATATTTATCTTTGTTGTTTACAATTCATTTGCGAATTATTTGTCGATAATTCTTTGATTAATATTTAATGCCGATTGAATTTAATTTCGATTATCAAAAAAACGGATGTACTTATATTCAAAATATTATTAATTTCTTAACCTACGAACCTGCCTTGTTTTTGTCCTTGATTCACAACATCCTGACGCTCCTAAAAATACATCGCCAGCACCAACGCAGATTTAAGAAATTAAATCCACTGAATCCACGGAACTTCCGGTCGACTCTAGTTTATGGGCTCGCGAGGGTACATATAATGAAAATTAAACCATAACAAGTTGGGAATTATTTGTAAACGTAATGGATATAAGTTTTGAATTATAATAAACGATAACGTGTCTAAGAGTTAGAAAGGTGTAATGTCCAATGCATGACACCAAGAAAAATTTAATTCTATCTACAAAATGTAGTTTAGATATCAGATGGAAGTTAACCATAAATATTCAACATGATAAATGTTTTTATGCAGCAAATTAAATGTTCAACATAGCAACATATTATTTTTATGCATATTTATCGGCCATTTGTTTACAATTTATATTGCGAATTATTTGTCTATAATTGTTTGATTAATATCTAATGTCGATTGAATTTAATTTCGATTATCAATAAAACGGATGTACTTATTTTAAACATATTATTAATTTCTGAAACTACGAACCTGCCTTGTTTTGGTCCTTGGTTCACAACATCCTGGACGCTCCTAAAAATACATCGCCAGCACCAACGCAGATTTAAGGAATTACATCCACTGAATCCACGGAGCTTCCGGTCCTCTCTAGTTTATGGGCTCTCAAAGGGGACATATAATGAAAATTAAACCATAACAAGTTGGGAATTATTTGTAAACGTAATGGATATAAGTTTTGAATTTTAATAAACGATAACGTGTCTAAGAGTTAGAAAGGTGTAATGTCCAATGCATGACACCAAGAATAATTATCTCCAAAATGTAGTTCAGTTATTATTTGGAAGTTAACCATAAATATTCAATATGAAAAATGTTTTATGCTGCAAATTAAGTGTTCAACATGGCATATTAATTTTATGCATATTTATCTTTGTTGTTTACAATTCATATTGCGAATTATTTGTCGATAATTCTTTGATTAATATTTAATGCCGATTGAATTTAATTTCGATTATCAAAAAAACGGATGTACTTATATTCAAAATATTATTAATTTCTTAACCTACGAACCTGCCTTGTTTTTGTACTTGATTCACAACATCCTGGACGCTCCTAAAAATACATCGCCAGCACCAACGCAGATTTAAGAAATTAAATCCATTGAGTCCACGGAACTTCCGGTCGACTCTAGTTTATGGGCTGAGGGTACATATAATGAAAATTTAACCATAACAAGTTGGGAATTATTTTTAAACGTAATGGATATAAGTTTTGAATTATAATACACGATAATGTGGCCAAGAGTTAGAATAATGTAATGCCCAATGCATGACATCAAGAATAAATTAATATTATCTCCAAAATGTAGTTCAGTTATTATTTGGAAGTTAACCATAAATATTCAATATGAAAAATGTTTTTATGCTGCAAATTAAGTGTTCAACATGGCATATTAATTTTATGCATATTTATCTTTGTCTGTTTACAATTCATTTTGCGAATTATTTGTCGATAATTCTTTGATTAATATTTAATGCCGATTGAATTTAATTTCGATTATCAAAAAAACGGATGTAGTTATATTAAAAATATTATTAATTTCTTAACCTACGAACAAGCCGTGTTTTGGTCCTAGATTCACAACATCCTGGACGCTCCTAAAAATACATCGCCAGCACCAACGCAGATTTAAGAAATTAAATCCACTGAATCCACGGAACTTCCGGTCGACTCTAGTTTATGGGCTGAGGGTACATATAATGAAAATTAAACCATAACAAGTTGGGAATTATTTTTAAACGTAATGGATATAAGTTTTGAATTATAATACACGATAATGTGGCCAAAAGTTAGAATAATGTAATGCCCAATGCATGACATCAAGAATAAATTAATATTATCTCCAAAATGTAGTTCAGTTATTATTTGGAAGTTAACCATAAATATCCAATATGAAAAATGTTTTATGCTGCAAATTAAGTGTTCAACATGGCATATTAATTTTATGCATATTTATCTTTGTTGTTTACAATTCATATTGCGAATTATTTGTCGATAATTCTTTGATTAATATTTAATGCCGATTGAATTTAATTTCGATTATCAAAAAACAGATGTAGTTATATTAAAAAATATGATTAATTTCTTAACCTACAAACCTGCCTTGCTTTGGGCCTTGATTCACAACATCCTGGACGCTCCTAAAATACATCGCCAGCACCAACGCAGATTTAAGAAATTACGTCCACTGAGTCCACGGAACTTCTCAGATGGTACATATACTGAAAATTAAACCATAACACGTTGGGAATTATTTTTAAACGTAATGGATATAAGTTTTAAATTATAATAAACTATAATGTGGCCAAGAGTTAGAATAATGTAATGCCCAATGCATGACATCAAGAATAAATTAATATTATCTCCAAAATGTAGTTCAGTTATTATATGGAAGTTAACCATAAATATTCAATATGACAAATGTTTTTATGCTGCAAATTTAGTGTTCAACATGGCATATTAATTTTATGCATATTTATCTTTGTTTGTTTACAATTCATATTGCGAATTATTTGTCTATAATTCTTTGATTACTATTTAATGCCGATTGAATTTAATTTCGATTATCAAAAAAACGGATGTACTTATATTCAAAATATTATTAATTTCTTAAGCTACGAACCTGCCTTGTTTTGGTCCTTGGTTCACAACATCCTGGACGCTCCTAAAAATACATCGCCAGCACCAACGCAGATTTAAGCAATTACATCCACTGAATCCACGGAGCTTCCGGTCCTCTCTAGTTTATGGGCTCTCAAAGGGGACATATAATGAAAATTAAACCATAACAAGTTGGGAATTATTTGTAAACGTAATGGATATAAGTTTTGAATTATAATAAACGATAACGTGTCCAAGAGTTAGAAAGGTGTAATGTCCAATGCATGACACCAAGAATAAATTAATTCTATCTACAAAATGTAGTTTAGTTATTATTGGAAGTTAACCATAAATATTCAATATGAAAAATGTTTTATGCTGCAAATTAAGTGTTCAACATGGCATATTAATTTTATGCATATTTATCTTGTTTGTTTACAATTCATATTGCGAATTATTTGTCGATAATTCTTTGATTAATATTTAATGCCGATTGAATTTAATTTCGATTATCAAAAAAACGGATGTACTTATATTCAAAATATTATTAATTTCTTAACCTACGAACCTGCCTTGTTTTTGTCCTTGATTCACAACATCCTGACGCTCCTAAAAATACATCGCCAGCACCAACGCAGATTTAAGAAATTAAATCCACTGAATCCACGGAACTTCCGGTCGACTCTAGTTTATGGGCTCCGAGGGTACATATAATGAAAATTAAACCATAACAAGTTGGGAATTATTTTTAAACGTAATGGATATAAGTTTTGAATTATAATACACGATAATGTGGCCAAGAGTTAGAATAATGTAATGCCCAATGCATGACATCAAGAATAAATTAATATTATCTCCAAAATGTAGTTCAGTTATTATTTGGAAGTTAACCATAAATATTCAATATGAAAAATGTTTTATGCTGCAAATTAAGTGTTCAACATGGCATATTAATTTTATGCATATTTATCTTTGTTGTTTACAATTCATTTGCGAATTATTTGTCGATAATTCTTTGATTAATATTTAATGCCGATTGAATTTAATTTCGATTATCAAAAAAACGGATGTACTTATATTCAAAATATTATTAATTTCTTAACCTACGAACCTGCCTTGTTTTTGTCCTTGATTCACAACATCCTGCACGCTCCTAAAAATACATCGCCAGCACCAACGCAGATTTAAGAAATTAAATCCACTGAATCCACGGAACTTCCGGTCGACTCTAGTTTATGGGCTCTCGAGGGTACATATAATGAAAATTAAACCATAACAAGTTGGGAATTATTTTTAAACGTAATGGATATAAGTTTTGAATTATAATACACGATAATGTGGCCAAGAGTTAGAATAATGTAATGCCCAATGCATGACATCAAGAATAACTTAATATTATCTCCAAAATGTAGTTCAGTTATTATTTGGAAGTTAACCATAAATATTCAATATGAAAAATGTTCTTATGCTGCAAATTAAGTGTTCAACATGGCATATTAATTTTATGCATATTTATCTTTGTTTGTTTACAATTCATATTGCGAATTATTTGTCGATAATTCTTTGATCAATATTTAATGCCGATTGAATTTAATTTCGATTATCAAAAAAACGTATGTACTTATATTCAAAATATTATTAATTTCTTAACCTACGAACCTGCCTTGTTTTTGTCCTTGATTCACAACATCCTGGACGCTCCTAAAAATACATCGCCAGCACCAACGCAGATTTAAGCAATTACATCCACTGAATCCACCGAACTTCCGGTCGACTCTAGTTTATGGGCTCTCGAGGGTACATATAATGAAAATTAAACCATAACCAGATGTGAATTATTTTTAAGCGTAATGGATATAAGTTTTATATTATAATAAAGTATAATGTGGCCAAGAGTTAGAATAATATAATGCCCAATGCATGACATCAAGAATAAATTAATATTATCTCCAAAATGTAGTTCAGTTATTATTGGAAGTTAATCATAAATATTCAATATGAAAAATGTTTTATGCTGCAAATTAAGTGTTCAACATGGCATATTAATTTTATGCATATTTATCTTTGTTTGTTTACAATTCATATTGCGAGTTATTTGTGGATAATTCTTTGATTAATTTTTAATGCCGATTGAATTTAATTTCGATTATCAAAAAAATGTAGATGTACTTCTATTCAAACTATTATTAATTTTTTAACCTACGAACCTGCCTTGTTTTTGTCCTTGATTCACAACATCATGGACGCTCCTAAAAATACATCGCCAGCACCAACGCAGATTTAAGAAATTAAATCCATTGAATCCACGGAACTTCCGGTCGACTCTACTTTATGGGCTCGCGAGGGTACATATAATGAAAATTAAACCATAACTAGTTGGGAATTATTTTTAAACGTAATGTATATAAGTTTTGAATTATAATACACGATAAAGTGGCCAAGGGTTAGAATAATGTAATGCCCAATGCATGACATCAAGAATAAATTAATATTATCTACAAAATGTAGTTCAGTTATTATTTGGAAGTTAACCATAAATATTCAATATGAAAAATATTTGTATGCTGCAAATTAAGTGTTCAAAATGGCATATTAATTGTATGCGTATTTATCTTTGTTGTTTACAATTCATATTGCGAATTATTTGTCGATAATTCTTTGATTAATATTTAATGCCGATTGAATTTAATTTCGATTATCAAAAAAACGGATGTACTTATATTCAAAATATTATTAATTTCTTAACCTACGAACCTGCCTTGTTTTGTCCTTGATTCACAACATCCTGACGCTCCTAAAAATACATCGCCAGCACCAACGCAGATTTAAGAAATTAAATCCACTGAATCCACGGAACTTCCGGTCGACTCTAGTTTATGGGCTCGCGAGGGTACATATAATGAAAATTAAACCATAACAAGTTGGGAATTATTTTTAAACGTAATGGATATAAGTTTTGAATTATAATACACGATAATGTGGCCAAGAGTTAGAATAATGTAATGCCCAATGCATGACATCAAGAATAAATTAATATTATCTCCAAAATGTAGTTCAGTTATTATTTGGAAGTTAACCATAAATATTCAATATGAAAAATGTTTTATGCTGCAAATTAAGTGTTCAACATGGCATATTAATTTTATGCATATTTATCTTTGTTGTTTACAATTCATTTGCGAATTATTTGTCGATAATTCTTTGATTAATATTTAATGCCGATTGAATTTAATTTCGATTATCAAAAAAACGGATGTACTTATATTCAAAATATTATTAATTTCTTAACCTACGAACCTGCCTTGTTTTTGTCCTTGATTCACAACATCCTGACGCTCCTAAAAATACATCGCCAGCACCAACGCAGATTTAAGAAATTAAATCCACTGAATCCACGGAACTTCCGGTCGACTCTAGTTTATGGGCTCGCGAGGGTACATATAATGAAAATTAAACCATAACAAGTTGGGAATTATTTTTAAACGTAATGGATATAAGTTTTGAATTATAATACACGATAATGTGGCCAAGAGTTAGAATAATGTAATGCCCAATGCATGACATCAAGAATAAATTAATAATATCTCCAAAATGTAGTTCAGTTATTATTTGGAAGTTAACCATAAATATTCAATATGAAAAATGTGTTTATGCTGCAAAATAAGTGTTCAACATGGCATATTAATTTTATGCATATTTATCTTTGTTTGTTTACAATTCATTTTGCGAATTATTTGTCGATAATTCTTTGATTAATATTTAATGCCGATTGAATTTAATTTCGATTATCAAAAAAACGGATGTACTTATATTCAAAATATTATTAATTTCTTAACCTACGAACCTGCCTTGTTTTTGTCCTTGATTCACAACATCCTGCACGCTCCTAAAAATACATCGCCAGCACCAACGCAGATTTAAGAAATTAAATCCACTGAATCCACGGAACTTCCGGTCGACTCTAGTTTATGGGCTCTCGAGGGTACATATAATGAAAATTAAACCATAACAAGTTGGGAATTATTTTTAAACGTAATGGATATAAGTTTTGAATTATAATACACGATAATGTGGCCAAGAGTTAGAATAATGTAATGCCCAATGCATGACATCAAGAATAACTTAATAATATCTCCAAAATGTAGTTCAGTTATTATTTGGAAGTTAACCATACATATTCAATATGTAAAATGTTTTTTTGCTGCAAAATAAGTGTTCAACATGGCATATTAATTTTATGCATATTTATCTTTGTTTGTTTACAATTCATTTTGCAAATTATTTGTCGATAATTTTTGTATTAATATTTAATGCCGATTGAAGTTAATTTGGATTATCAAAAAACGGATGTACTTATATTCAAAATATTATTAATTTCTTAACCTACTAACATGCCTTGTTTTTGTCCTTGATTCACAACATCCTGACGCTCCTAAAAATACATCGCCAGCACCAACGCAGATTTAAGAAATTAAATCCACTGAATCCACGGAACTTCCGGTCGACTCTAGTTTATGGGCTCGCGAGGGTACATATAATGAAAATTAAACCATAACAAGTTGGGAATTATTTTTAAACGTAATGGATATAAGTTTTGAATTATAATACACGATAATGTGGCCAAGAGTTAGAATAATGTAATGCCCAATGCATGACATCAAGAATAAATTAATATTATCTCCAAAATGTAGTTCAGTTATTATTTGGAAGTTAACCATAAATATTCAATATGAAAAATGTTTTTATGCTGCAAATTAAGTGTTCAACATGGCATATTAATTTTATGCATATTTATCTTTGTTGTTTACAATTCATTTTGCGAATTATTTGTCGATAATTCTTTGATTAATATTTAATGCCGATTGAATTTAATTTCGATTATCAAAAAAACGGATGTACTTATATTCAAAATATTATTAATTTCTTAACCTACGAACCTGCCTTGTTTTTGTCCTTGATTCACAACATCCTGACGCTCCTAAAAATACATCGCCAGCACCAACGCAGATTTAAGAAATTAAATCCACTGAATCCACGGAACTTCCGGTCGACTCTAGTTTATGGGCTCGCGAGGGTACATATAATGAAAATTAAACCATAACAAGTTGGGAATTATTTTTAAACGTAATGGATATAAGTTTTGAATTATAATACACGATAATGTGGCCAAGAGTTAGAATAATGTAATGCCCAATGCATGACATCAAGAATAAATTAATATTATCTCCAAAATGTAGTTCAGTTATTATTTGGAAGTTAACCATAAATATTCAATATGAAAAATGTTTTATGCTGCAAATTAAGTGTTCAACATGGCATATTAATTTTATGCATATTTATCTTTGTTGTTTACAATTCATTTTGCGAATTATTTGTCGATAATTCTTTGATTAATATTTAATGCCGATTGAATTTAATTTCGATTATCAAAAAAACGGATGTACTTATATTCAAAATATTATTAATTTCTTAACCTACGAACCTGCCTTGTTTTTGTCCTTGATTCACAACATCCTGACGCTCCTAAAAATACATCGCCAGCACCAACGCAGATTTAAGAAATTAAATCCACTGAATCCACGGAACTTCCGGTCGACTCTAGTTTATGGGCTCGCGAGGGTACATATAATGAAAATTAAACCATAACAAGTTGGGAATTATTTTTAAACGTAATGGATATAAGTTTTGAATTATAATACACGATAATGTGGCCAAGAGTTAGAATAATGTAATGCCCAATGCATGACATCAAGAATAAATTAATATTATCTCCAAAATGTAGTTCAGTTATTATTTGGAAGTTAACCATAAATATTCAATATGAAAAATGTTTTTATGCTGCAAATTAAGTGTTCAACATGGCATATTAATTTTATGCATATTTATCTTTGTTGTTTACAATTCATTTGCGAATCATTTGTCTATAATTCTTTGATTACCATCTAATGCCGATTGAATTTAATTTCGATTATCAAAAAACGGATGTACTTATATTCAAAATATTATTAATTTCTTAACCTACGAACATGCCTTGTTTTTGTCCTTGATTCACAACATCCTGGACGCTCCTAAAAATACATCGCCAGCACCAACGCAGATTTAAGAAATTAAATCCATTGAATCCACGGAACTTCCGGTCGACTCTACTTTATGGGCTCGCGAGGGTACATATAATGAAAATTAAACCATAACAAGTTGGGAATTATTTTTAAACGTAATGTATATAAGTTTTGAATTATAATACACGATAATGTGGCCAAGAGTTATAATAATGTAATGCCCAATGCATGACATCAAGAATAAATTAATATTATCTACAAAATGTAGTTCAGTTATTATTGGAAGTTAACCATAAATATTCAATATGAAAAATGTTTTTATGCTGCAAATTAAGTGTTCAACATGGCATATTAATTTTATGCATATTTATCTTTGTTGTTTACAATTCATTTTGCGAATTATTTGTCGATAATTCTTTGATTAATATTTAATGCCGATTGAATTTAATTTCGATTATCAAAAAAACGGATGTACTTATATTCAAAATATTATTAATTTCTTAACCTACGAACCTGCCTTGTTTTTGTCCTTGATTGACAACATCCTAGACGCTCCTAAAAATACATCGCCAGCACCACCGCAGATTTAAGAAATTGAATCCACTGAATCCACGGAACTTCCGGTCGACTCTAGTTTATAGGCTCTCAAGGGCTACATATAATGAAAATTAAACCATAACAGATTGGGAATTATTTTTAAACGTAATGGATATAAGTTTTGTATTATAATACACTATAATGTGGCCAAGAGTTAGAATAATGTAATGCCCAATGCATGACATCAAGAATAACTTAATATTATCTCCAAAATGTAGTTCAGTTATTATTTGGAAGTTAACCATAAATATTCAATATGAAAAATGTTTTTATGCTGCAAATTAAGTGTTCAACATGGCATATTAATTTTATGCATATTTGTTCTTGTTTGTTTACAATTCATATTGCGAATCATTTGTCTATAATTCTTTGATTACCATCTAATGCCGATTGAATTTAATTTCGATTATCAAAAAAACGGATGTACTTATATTCAAAATATTATTAATTTCTTAAGCTACGAACCTGCCTTGTTTTGTCCTTGATTCACAACATCCTGACGCTCCTAAAAATACATCGCCAGCACCAACGCAGATTTAAGAAATTAAATCCACTGAATCCACGGAACTTCCGGTCGACTCTAGTTTATGGGCTCGCGAGGGTACATATAATGAAAATTAAACCATAACAAGTGGGAATTATTTTTAAACGTAATGGATATAAGTTTTGAATTATAATACACGATAATGTGGCCAAGAGTTAGAATAATGTAATGCCCAATGCATGACATCAAGAATAATTAATATTATCTCCAAAATGTAGTTCAGTTATTATTTGGAAGTTAACCATAAATATTCAATATGAAAAATGTTTTTATGCTGCAAATTAAGTGTTCAACATGGCATATTAATTTTATGCATATTTATCTTTGTTTGTTTACAATTCATTTTGCGAATTATTTGTCGATAATTCTTTGATTAATATTTAATGCCGATTGAATTTAATTTCGATTATCAAAAAAACGGATGTACTTATATTCAAAATATTATAATTCTTAACCTACGAACCTGCCTTGTTTTGTCCTTGATTCACAACATCCTGGACGCTCCTAAAAATACATCGCCAGCACCAACGCAGATTTAAGAAATTAAATCCACTGAATCCACGGAACTTCCGGTCGACTCTAGTTTATGGGCTCGCGAGGGTACATATAATGAAAATTAAACCATAACAAGTTGGGAATTATTTTTAAACGTAATGGATATAAGTTTTGAATTATAATACACGATAATGTGGCCAAGAGTTAGAATAATGTAATGCCCAATGCATGACATCAAGAATAAATTAATATTATCTCCAAAATGTAGTTCAGTTATTATTTGGAAGTTAACCATAAATATTCAATATGAAAATGTTTTTATGCTGCAAATTAAGTGTTCAACATGGCATATTAATTTTATGCATATTTATCTTTGTCTGTTTACAATTCATTTTGCGAATTATTTGTCGATAATTCTTTGATTAATATTTAATGCCGATTGAATTTAATTTCGATTATCAAAAAAACGGATGTACTTATATTCAAAATATTATTAATTTCTTAACCTACGAACCTGCCTTGTTTTTGTCCTTGATTCACAACATCCTAGACGCTCCTAAAAATACATCGCCAGCACCAACGCAGATCTAAGAAATTAAATCCACTGAATCCACGGAACTTCCGGTCGACTCTAGTTTATGGGCTGAGGGTACATATAATGAAAATTAAACCATAACAAGTTGGGAATTATTTTTAAACGTAATGGATATAAGTTTTGAATTATAATACACGATAATGTGGCCCAAAGTTAGAATAATGTAATGCCCAATGCATGACATCAAGAATAAATTAATATTATCTCCAAAATTTAGTTCAGTTATTATTTGGAAGTTAACCATAAATATTCAATATGAAAAATGTTTTTATGCTGCAAATTAAGTGTTCAACATGGCATATTAATTTTATGCATATTTATCTTTGTTGTTTACAATTCATTTGCGAATTATTTGTCGATAATTCTTTGATTAATATTTAATGCCGATTGAATTTAATTTCGATTATCAAAAAAACGGATGTACTTATATTCAAAATATTATTAATTTCTTAAGCTACGAACCTGCCTTGTTTTGGTCCTTGATTCACAACATCCTGGACGCTCCTAAAAATACATCGCCAGCACCAACGCAGATTTAAGCAATTGCATCCACTGAATTTACCAAACTTCCGGTCGACTCTAGTTTATGGGCTCTCGAGGGTACATAAAATGAAAATTAAACCATAAAAAAAGGGAAATTGTTTTAAAGCGTAATGGATATACGTTTTGTATTTTAATAAACTATAATGTGGCCAAGAGTTAGAATAATATTATGCACAATGCATGACATCAAGAATAAATTAATATTATCTCCAAAATGTAGTTTAGTTATTATATGGACGTTAACCATACATATTCAATATGAAAAATGTTTTTATGCTGCAAATTAGGTGTGCAACCTGGCATAATAATTTTATGCATATTTATATCTGTTTGTTTACAATTCATATTGCGAATTATTCGTCGATAATTCTTTGATTAATATTTAATGCCGATTGAATTTAATTTCGATTATCAAAAAACGGATGTACTTATATTCAAAATATTATTAATTTCTTAACCTACGAACCTGCCTTGTTTTTGTCCTTGATTCACAACATCCTGGACGCTCCTAAAATACATCGCCAGCACCAACGCAGATTTAAGAAATTAAATCCACTGAATCCACGGAACTTCCGGTCGACTCTAGTTTATGGGCTCGCGAGGGTACATATAATGAAAATTAAACCATAACAAGTTGGGAATTATTTTTAAACGTAATGGATATAAGTTTTGAATTATAATAAACGATAATGTGGCCAAGAGTTAGAATAATGTAATGCCCAATGCATGACATCAAGAATAAATTAATATTATCTCCAAAATGTAGTTCAGTTATTATTTGGAAGTTAACCATAAATATTCAATATGAAAAATGTTTTTATGCTGCAAATTAAGTGTTCAACATGGCATATTAATTGTATGCACATTTATCTTTGTTTGTTTACAATTCATATTGCAAATTATTTGTCGATAATTCTTTGATTAATATTTAATGCCGATTGAATTTAATTTCGATTATCAAAAAAACGGATGTACTTATATTCAAAATATTATTAATTTCTTAACCTACGAACCTGCCTTGTTTTTGTCCTTGATTCACAACATCCTGACGCTCCTAAAAATACATCGCCAGCACCAACGCAGATTAAGAAATTAAATCCACTGAATCCACGGAACTTCCGGTCGACTCTAGTTTATGGGCTCGCGAGGGTACATATAATGAAAATTAAACCATAACAAGTTGGGAAATATTTTTAAACGTAATAGATATACGTTTTGAATTATAATACACGATAATGTGGCCAAGAGTTAGAATAATGTAATGCCCAATGCATGACATCAAGAATAAATTAATAGTATCTCCAAAATGTAGTTCAGTTATTATTTGGAAGTTAACCATAAATATTCAATATGAAAAATGTTTTTATGCTGCAAATTGAGTGTTCAACATGGCATATTAATTTTATGCATATTTATCTTTGTTTGTTTAAAATTCATTTTGCGAATTATTTGTCGATAATTCTTAAATTAATATTTAATGCCGATTGAATTTAATTTCGATTATCAAAAAAACGGATGTACTTATATTCAAAATATTATTAATTTCTTAACCTACGAACCTGCCTTGTTTTTGTCCTTGATTGACAACATCCTAGACGCTCCTAAAAATACATCGCCAGCACCAACGCAGATTTAAGAAATTAAATCCACTGAATCCACGGAACTTCCGGTCGACTCTAGTTTATGGGCTCGCGAGGGTACATATAATGAAAATTAAACCATAACAAGTTGGGAATTATTTTTAAACGTAATGGATATAAGTTTTGAATTATAATACACGATAATGTGGCCAAGAGTTAGAATAATGTAATGCCCAATGCATGACATCAAGAATAAATTAATATTATCTCCAAAATGTAGTTCAGTTATTATTTGGAAGTTAACCATAAATGTTCAATATGACAAATGTTTTTATGCTGCAAATTAAGTGTTCAACATATGCATATTTATCTTTGTCTGTTTACAATTCATTTTGCGAATTATTTGTCGATAATTCTTTGATTAATATTTAATGCCGATTGAATTTAATTTCGATTATCAAAAAAACGGATGTACTTATATTCAAAATATTATTAATTTCTTAACCTACGAACCTGCCTTGTTTTTGTCCTTGATTGACAACATCCTAGACGCTCCTAAAAATACATCGCCAGCACCAACGCAGATTTAAGAAATTAAATCCACTGAATCCACGGAACTTCCGGTCGACTCTAGTTTATGGGCTCGCGAGGGTACATATAATGAAAATTAAACCATAACAAGTTGGGAATTATTTTTAAACGTAATGGATATAAGTTTTGAATTATAATACACGATAATGTGGACAAAAGTTAGAATAATGTAATGCCCAATGCATGACATCAAGAATAACTTAATATTGTCTCCAAAATGGTGTTCAGTTATTATTTGGAAGTTAACCATAAATATTCAATATGAAAAATGTTTTTATGCTGCAAATTAAGTGTTCAACATGGCATATTAATTTTATGCATATTTATCTTTGTCCTTTTACAATTCATTTTGCGAATTATTTGTCGATAATTCTTTGATTAATATTTAATGCCGATTGAATTTAATTTCGATTATCAAAAAAACGGATGTACTTATATTCAAAATATTATTAATTTTAACCTACGAACCTGCCTTGTTTTTGTCCTTGATTCACAACATCCTGGACGCTCCTAAAAATACATCGCCAGCACCAACGCAGATTTAAGAAATTAAATCCACTGAATCCACGGAACTTCCGGTCGACTCTAGTTTATGGGCTCCGAGGGTACATATAATGAAAATTAAACCATAACAAGTTGGGAATTATTTTTAAACGTAATGGATATAAGTTTTGAATTATAATACACGATAATGTGGCCAAGAGTTTAGAATAATGTAATGCCCAATGCATGACATCAAGAATAAATTAATATTATCTCCAAAATGTAGTTCAGTTATTATTTGGAAGTTAACCATAAATATTCAATATGAAAAATGTGTTTATGCTGCAAATTAAGTGTTCAACATGGCATATTAATTTTATGCATATTTATCTTTGTCTGTTTACAATTCATTTTGCGAATTATTTGTCGATAATTCTTTGATTAATATTTAATGCCGATTGAATTTCATTTCGATTATCAAAAAAACGGATGTACTTATATTCAAAATATTATTAATTTCTTAACCTACGAACCTGCCTTGTTTTTGTCCTTTATTCACAACATCCTGGACGCTCCTAAAAATACATCGCCAGCACCAACGCAGATTTAAGAAATTAATCCACTGAATCCACGGAACTTCCGGTCGACTCTAGTTTATGGGCTCGCGAGGGTACATATAATGAAAATTAAACCATAACAAGTGGGAATTATTTTTAAACGTAATGGATATAGTTTTGAATTATAATACACGATAATGTGGCCAAGAGTTAGAATAATGTAATGCCCAATGCATGACATCAAGAATAAATTAATATTATCTCCAAAATGTAGTTCAGTTATTATTTGGAAGTTAACCATAAATATTCAATATGAAAAATGTTTTTATGCTGCAAATTAAGTGTTCAACATGGCATATTAATTTTATGCATATTTATCTTTGTCTGTTTACAATTCATTTTGCGAATTATTTGTCGATAATTCTTTGATTAATATTTAATGCCGATTGAATTTAATTTCGATATCAAAAAAAACGGATGTACTTATATTCAAAATATTATAATTTCTTAACCTACGAACCTGCCTTGTTTTTGTCCTTGATTCACAACATCCTGGACGCTCCTAAAAAATACATCGCCAGCACCAACGCAGATTTAAGAAATTAAATCCACTGAATCCACGGAACTTCCGGTCGACTCTAGTTTATGGGCTCGCGAGGGTACATATAATGAAAATTAAACCATAACAAGTTGGGAATTATTTTTAAACGTAATGGATATAAGTTTTGAATTATAATACACGATAATGTGGCCAAGAGTTAGAATAATGTAATGCCCAATGCATGACATCAAGAATAAATTAATATTATCTCCAAAATGTAGTTCAGTTATTATTTGGAAGTTAACCATAAATATTCAATATGAAAAATGTTTTTATGCTGCAAATTAAGTGTTCAACATGGCATATTAATTTTATGCATATTTATCTTTGTCTGTTTACAATTCATTTTGCGAATTATTTGTCGATAATTCTTTGATTAATATTTAATGCCGATTGAATTTAATTTCGATTATCAAAAAAACGGATGTACTTATATTCAAAATATTATTAATTTCTTAAACTACAAACCCACCTTGTATTGGTCCTTGGTTCACAATATCCTTGACGCTCCTAAAAATACATCGCCAGCACCAACGCAGATTTAAGTAATTAATTAGTTTATGGGCTCTCAAAGGGTACATATAATGAAAATTAAACCATAACAAGTTGGGAATTATTTGTAAGCGTAATTGATATAAGTTTTGAATTGTAATACACGATAATGTGGCCAAAGTTAGAATAATGTAATGCCCAATGCATGACATCAAGAATAAATTAATATTATCTCCAAAATGTAGTTCAGTTATTATTTGGAAGTTAACCATAAATATTCAATATGAAAAATGTTTTATGCTGCAAATTAAGTGTTCAACATGGCATATTAATTTTATGCATATTTATCTTTGTTGTTTACAATTCATATTGCGAATTATTGTCGATAATTCTTGATTAATATTTAATGCCGATTGAATTTAATTTCGATTATCAAAAAAACGGATGTACTTATATTCAAAATATTATTAATTTCTTAACCTACGAACCTGCCTTGTTTTGTCCTTGATTCACACACATCCTGGACGCTCCTAAAAATACATCGCCAGCACCAACGCAGATTTAAAGAATTACATCCACTGAATCCACGGAACTTCCGGTCGACTCTAGTTTATGGCTCGGAGGGTACATATAATGAAAATTAAACCATAACAAGTTGGGAATTATTTTTAAACGTAATGGATATAAGTTTTGAATTATAATACACGATAATGTGGCCAAGAGTTAGAATAATGTAATGCCCAATGCATGACATCAAGAATAAATTAATATTATCTCCAAATGTAGTTCAGTTATTATTTGGAAGTTAACCATAAATATTCAATATAAAAATGTGTTTATGCTGCAAATTAAGTGTTCAACATGGCATATTAATTTTATGCATATTTATCTTTGTCTGTTTACAATTCATTTTGCGAATTATTTGTCGATAATTCTTTGATTAATATTTAATGCCGATTGAATTTAATTTCGATTATCAAAAAAACGGATGTACTTATATTCAAAATATTATTAATTTCTTAACCTACGAACCTGCCTTGTTTTTGTCCTTATTCACAACATCCTGGACGCTCCTAAAAATACATCGCCAGCACCAACGCAGATTAAAGCAATTAATCCACTGAATCCACGGAACTTCCGGTCGACTCTAGTTTATGGGCTCGCGAGGGTACATATAATGAAAATTAAACCATAACAAGTTGGGAATTATTTTTAACGTAATGGATATAAGTTTTGAATATAATACACGATAATGTGGCAAAAGTTAGAATAATGTATGCCCAATGCATGACATCAAGAATAATTAATATTATCTCCAAAATGTAGTTCAGTTATTATTTGGAAGTTAACCATAATATTCAATATGAAAAATGTTTTTATGCTGCAAATTAAGTGTTCAATTTAAGTGTTGGGAATTATTTTAAACGTAATGGATATAAGTTTTGAATTATAATACACGATAATGTGGCCAAAAGTTAGAATAATGTATGCCCAATGCATGACATCAAGAATAAATTAATATTATCTCCAAATGTAGTTCAGTTATTATTTGGAAGTTAACCATAAATATTCAATATGAAAAATGTTTTTATGCTGCAAATTAAGTTTCAACATGGCATATTAATTTTATGCATATTTATCTTTGTTGTTTACAATTCATTTTGCGAATTATTTGTCGATAATTTTTGATTAATATTTAATGCCGATTGAATTTAATTTCGAATCTCAAAAAAACGGATGTACTTATATTCAAAATATATTAATTTCTTAACCTACGAACCTGCCTTGTTTTGTCCTTGATTCACAACATCCTGGACGCTCCTAAAAATACATCGCCAGCACCAACGCAGATTAAAGAATTACATCCACTGAATCCACGGAATTCCGGTCGACTCTAGTTTATGGGCTCGCGAGGGTACATATAATGAAAATTAAACCATAACAAGTTGGGAATTATTTTTAAACGTAATGGATATAAGTTTTGAATTATAATACACGATAATGTGGCCAAGAGTTAGAATAATGTAATGCCCAAAGCATGACATCAAGAATAAATTAATATTATCTCCAAAATGTAGTTCAGTTATTATTTGGAAGTTAACCATAAATATTCAATATGAAAAATGTTTTTATGCTGCAAATTAATTTTACATGGCATATTAATTTTATGCATATTATCTTTGTTTGTTTACAATTCATATTGCGAATTATTTGTCGATAATTCTTTGATTAATATTTAATGCCGGTTGAATTTAATTTCGATTATCAAAAAACGGATGTACTTATATTCAAAATATTATTAATTTCTTAACCTACGAACCTGCCTTGTTTTTGTCCTTTATTCACAACATCCTGGACGCTCCTAAAAATACATCGCCAGCACCAACGCAGATTAAAGCAATTACATCCACTGAATCCACGGAACTTCCGGTCGACTCTAGTTTATGGGCTCGCGAGGGTACATATAATGAAAATTAAACCGTAACAAGTTGGGAATATTTTTAAACGTAATGGATATATTATAGTTTTGAATTATAATACACGATAATGTGGCCAAGAGTTAGAATAATGTAATGCCCAAAGCATGACATCAAGAATAAATTAATATTATCTCCAAAATGTAGTTCAGTTATTATTTGGAAGTTAACCATAAATATTCAATATGAAAATGTTTTTATGCTGCAAATTAAGTGTTCAACATGGCATATTTATTTTATGCATATTTATCTTTGTCTGTTTACAATTCATTTTGCGAATTATTTGTCGATAATTCTTTGATTAATATTAATGCCGATTGAATTTAATTTCGAATCTCAAAAAAACGGATGTACTTATATTCAAAATAGTATTAATTTCTTAACCTACGAACCTGCCTTGTTTTGTCCTTTATTCACAACATCCTGGACGCTCCTAAAATACATCGCCAGCACCAACGCAGATTAAAGCTATTACATCCACTGAATCGACGGAACTTCCGGTCGACTCTAGTTTATGGGCTCGCGAGGGTACATATAATGAAAATTAAACCATAACAAGTTGGGAATTATTTTTAAACGTAATGGATATAAGTTTTGAATTATAATACACGATAATGTGGCCAAAAGTTAGAATAATGTAATGCCCAATGCATGACATCAAGAATAAATTAATATTATCTCCAAAATGTAGTTCAGTATTATATGGAAGTTAACCATAAAGATTCAATATGAAAATGTTTTTATGCTGCAAATTAAGTGTTCAACATGGCATATTAATTTTATGCATATTTATCTTTGTCTGTTTACAATTCATTTTGCGAATTATTTGTCGATAATTTTTTGAGTAATATTTAATGCCGATTGAATTTAATTTCGATTATCAAAAAAACGGATGTACTTATATTCAAAATATTATTAATTTCTTAACCTACGAACCTGCCTTGTTTTTGTCCTTGATTCACAACATCCTGGACGCTCCTAAAAATACATCGCCAGCACCAACGCAGATTTAAGAAATTAAATCCACTGAGTCCACGGAACTTCCGGTCGACTCTAGTTTATGGGCTCGCGAGGGTACATATAATGAAAATTAAACCATAACAAGTTGGGAATTATTTTTAAACGTAATGGATATAAGTTTTGAATTATAATACACGATAATGTGGCCAAGAGTTAGAATAATGTAATGCCCAAAGCATGACATCAAGAATAAATTAATATTATCTCCAAAATGTAGTTCAGTTATTATTTGGAAGTTAACCATAAAGATTCAATATGAATAATGTTTTTATGCTGCAAATTAAGTGTTTAACATGGCATATTTATTTTATGCATATTTATCTTTGTCTGTTTACAATTCATTTTGCGAATTATTTGTCGATAATTCTTTGATTAATATTAAATGCCGATTGAATTTAATTTCGAATCTCAAAAAAACGGATGTACTTATATTCAAAATAGTATTAATTTCTTAACCTACGAACCTGCCTTGTTTTTGTCCTTTATTCACAACATCCTGGACGCTCCTAAAATAACATCGCCAGCACCAACGCAGATTAAAGCAATTACATCCACTGAATCCACGGAACTTCCGGTCGACTCTAGTTTATGGGCTCGCGAGGGTACATATAATGAAAATTAAACCATAACAAGTTGGGAATTATTTTTAAACGTAATGGATATAAGTTTTGAATTATAATACACGATAATGTGGCCAAGAGTTAGAATAATGTAATGCCCAAAGCATGACATCAAGAATAAATTAATATTATCTCCAAAATGTAGTTCAGTTATTATTTGGAAGTTAACCATAAATATTCAATATGAAAAATGTTTTTATGCTGCAAATTAATTTTATGGCATGGCATATTAATTTTATGCATATTAATCTTTGTTTGTTTACAATTCATATTGCGAATTATTAGTCGATAATTCTTTGATTAATATTTAATGCCGGTTGAATTTAATTTCGATTATCAAAAAAACGGATGTACTTATATTCAAAATATTATTAATTTCTTAACCTACGAACCTGCCTTGTTTTTGTCCTTTATTCACAACATCCTGGACGCTCCTAAAAATACATCGCCAGCACCAACGCAGATTAAAGCAATTACATCCACTGAATCCACGGAACTTCCGGTCGACTCTAGTTTATGGGCTCGCGAGGGTACATATAATGAAAATTAAACCGTAACAAGTTGGGAACTATTTTTAAACGTAATGGATAGTTTTATTATAGTTTTGAATTATAATACACGATAATGTGGCCAAGAGTTAGAATAATGTAATGCCCAAAGCATGACATCAAGAATAAATTAATATTATCTCCAAAATGTAGTTCAGTTATTATTTGGAAGTTAACCATAAATATTCAATATGAAAAATGTGTTTATGCTGCAAATTAAGTGTTCAAAATGGCATATTTATTTTATGCATATTTATCTTTGTCTGTTTACAATTCATTTTGCGAATTATTTGTCGATAATTCTTTGATTAATATTAAATGCCGATTGAATTTAATTTCGAATCTCAAAAAAACGGATGTACTTATATTCAAAATAGTATTAATTTCTTAACCTACGAACCTGCCTTGTTTTTGTCCTTTATTCACAACATCCTGGACGCTCCTAAAATAACATCGCCAGCACCAACGCAGATTAAAGCTATTACATCCACTGAATCGACGGAACTTCCGGTCGACTCTAGTTTATGGGCTCGCGAGGGTACATATAATGAAAATTAAACCATAACAAGTTGGGAATTATTTTTAAACGTAATGGATATAAGTTTTGAATTATAATACACGATAATGTGGCCAAAAGTTAGAATAATGTAATGCCCAATGCATGACATCAAGAATAAATTAATATTATCTCCAAAATGTAGTTCAGCTATTATATGGAAGTTAACCATAAAGATTCAATATGAAAAATGTTTTTATGCTGCAAATTAAGTGTTCAACATGGCATATTAATTTTATGCATATTTATCTTTGTCTGTTTACAATTCATTTTGCGAATTATTTGTCGATAATTTTTTGAGTAATATTTAATGCCGATTGAATTTAATTTCGATTATCAAAAAAACGGATGTACTTATATTCAAAATATTATTAATTTCTTAACCTACGAACCTGCCTTGTTTTTGTCCTTGATTCACAACATCCTGGACGCTCCTAAAAATACATCGCCAGCACCAACGCAGATTTAAGAAATTAAATCCACTGAGTCCACGGAACTTCCGGTCGACTCTAGTTTATGGGCTCGCGAGGGTACATATAATGAAAATTAAACCATAACAAGTTGGGAATTATTTTTAAACGTAATGGATATAAGTTTTGAATTATAATACACGATAATGTGGCCAAGAGTTAGAATAATGTAATGCCCAAAGCATGACATCAAGAATAAATTAATATTATCTCCAAAATGTAGTTCAGTTATTATTTGGAAGTTAACCATAAAGATTCAATATGAATAATGTTTTTATGCTGCAAATTAAGTGTTCAACATGGCATATTTATTTTATGCATATTTATCTTTGTCTGTTTACAATTCATTTTGCGAATTATTTGTCGATAATTCTTTGATTAATATTAAATGCCGATTGAATTTAATTTCGAATCTCAAAAAAACGGATGTACTTATATTCAAAATAGTATTTTTTCTTAACCTACGAACCTCCTAAAAATACATCGCCAGCACCAACGCAGATTTAAGAAATTAAATCCACTGAGTCCACGGAACTTCCGGTCGACTCTAGTTTATGGGCTCGCGAGGGTACATATAATGAAAATTAAACCATAACAAGTTGGGAATTATTTTTAAACGTAATGGATATAAGTTTTGAATTATAATACACGATAATGTGGCCAAGAGTTAGAATAATGTAATGCCCAAAGCATGACATCAAGAATAAATTAATATTATCTCCAAAATCTCACCAAATCTCAACATGGCATATTAATTTTATGCATATTTATCTTTGTCTGTTTACAATTCATTTTGCGAATTATTTGTCGATAATTTTTTGATTAATATTTAATGCCGATTGAATTTAATTTCGATTATCAAAAAAACGGATGTACTTATATTCAAAATATTATTAATTTCTTAACCTACGAACCTGCCTTGTTTTTGTCCTTGATTCACAACATCCTGGCCGCTCCTAAAAATACATCGCCAGCACCAACGCAGATTTAAGAAATTAAATCCACTGAGTCCACGGAACTTCCGGTCGACTCTAGTTTATGGGCTCGCGAGGGTACATATAATGAAAATTAAACCATAACAAGTTGGGAACTATTTTTAAACGTAATGGATAGTTTTATTATAGTTTTGAATTATAATACACGATAATGTGGCCAAGAGTTAGAATAATGTAATGCCCAAAGCATGACATCAAGAATAAATTAATATTATCTCCAAAATGTAGTTCAGTTATTATTTGGAAGTTAACCATAAATATTCAATATGAAAAATGTGTTTATGCTGCAAATTAAGTGTTCAACATGGCATATTTATTTTATGCATATTTATCTTTGTCTGTTTACAATTCATTTTGCGAATTATTTGTCGATAATTCTTTGATTAATATTAAATGCCGATTGAATTTAATTTCGAATCTCAAAAAAACGGATGTACTTATATTCAAAATAGTATTAATTTCTTAACCTACGAACCTGCCTTGTTTTTGTCCTTTATTCACAACATCCTGGACGCTCCTAAAATAACATCGCCAGCACCAACGCAGATTAAAGCTATTACATCCACTGAATCCACGGAACTTCCGGTCGACTCTAGTTTATGGGCTCGCGAGGGTACATATAATGAAAATTAAACCATAACAAGTTGGGAATTATTTTTTAAACGTAATGGATATAAGTTTTGAATTATAATACACGATAATGTGGCCAAAAGTTAGAATAATGTCATGCCCAATGCATGACATCAAGAATAAATTAATATTATCTCCAAAATGTAGTTCAGTTATTATTTGGAAGTTAACCATAAATATTCAATATGAAAAATGTTTTTATGCTGCAAATTAAGTGTTCAATTTAAGTGTTGGGAATTATTTTTAAACGTAATGGATATAAGTTTTGAATTATAATACACGATAATGTGGCCAAAAGTTAGAATAATGTCATGCCCAATGCATGACATCAAGAATAAATTAATATTATCTCCAAAATGTAGTTCAGTTATTATTTGGAAGTTAACCATAAATATTCAATATGAAAAATGTGTTTATGCTGCAAATTAAGTATTCAGCATGGCATATTAATTTTATGCATATTTATCTTTGTCTGTTTACAATTCATTTTGCGAATTATTTGTCGATAATTTTTTGATTAATATTTAATGCCGATTGAATTTAATTTCGAATCTCAAAAAAACGGATGTACTTATATTCAAAATAGTATTAATTTCTTAACCTACGAACCTGCCTTGTTTTTGTCCTTTATTCACAACATCCTGGACGCTCCTAAAAATACATCGCCAGCACCAACGCAGATTAAAGCAATTACATCCACTGAATCCACGGAACTTCCGGTCGACTCTAGTTTATGGGCTCGCGAGGGTACATATAATGAAAATTAAACCATAACAAGTTGGGAATTATTTTTAAACGTAATGGATATAAGTTTTGAATTATAATACACGATAATGTGGCCAAGAGTTAGAATAATGTAATGCCCAAAGCATGACATCAAGAATAAATTAATATTATCTCCAAAATGTAGTTCAGTTATTATTTGGAAGTTAACCATAAATATTCAATATGAAAAATGTTTTTATGCTGCAAATTAATTTTATGGCATGGCATATTAATTTTATGCATATTAATCTTTGTTTGTTTACAATTCATATTGCGAATTATTAGTCGATAATTCTTTGATTAATATTTAATGCCGGTTGAATTTAATTTCGATTATCAAAAAAACGGATGTACTTATATTCAAAATATTATTAATTTCTTAACCTACGAACCTGCCTTGTTTTTGTCCTTTATTCACAACATCCTGGACGCTCCTAAAAATATATCGCCAGCACCAACGCAGATTAAAGCAATTACATCCACTGAATCCACGGAACTTCCGGTCGACTCTAGTTTATGGGCTCGCGAGGGTACATATAATGAAAATTAAACCATAACAAGTTGGGAATTATTTTTAAACGTAATGGATATAAGTTTTGAATTATAATACACGATAATGTGGCCAAAAGTTAGAATAATGTCATGCCCAATGCATGACATCAAGAATAAATTAATATTATCTCCAAAATGTAGTTCAGTTATTATTTGGAAGTTAACCATAAATATTCAATATGAAAAATGTTTTTATGCTGCAAATTAAGTGTTCAATTTAAGTGTTGGGAATTATTTTTAAACTTAATGGATATAAGTTTTGAATTATAATACACGATAATGTGGCCAAAAGTTAGAATAATGTCATGCCCAATGCATGACATCAAGAATAAATTAATATTATCTCCAAAATGTAGTTCAGTTATTATTTGGAAGTTAACCATAAAGATTCAATATGAAAAATGTTTTTATGCTGCAAATTAAGTGTTCAACATGGCATATTAATTTTATGCATATTAATCTTTGTTTGTTTACAATTCATATTGCGAATTATTAGTCGATAATTCTTTGATTAATATTTAATGCCGGTTGAATTTAATTTCGATTATCAAAAAAACGGATGTACTTATATTCAAAATATTATTAATTTCTTAACCTACGAACCTGCCTTGTTTTTGTCCTTTATTCACAACATCCTGGACGCTCCTAAAAATACATCGCCAGCACCAACGCAGATTAAAGCAATTACATCCACTGAATACACGGAACTTCCGGTCGACTCTAGTTTATGGGCTCGCGAGGGTACATATAATGAAAATTAAACCTTAACAAGTTGGGAATTATTTTTAAACGTAATGGATATAAGTTTTGAATTATAATACACGATAATGTGGCCAAAAGTTAGAATAATGTCATGCCCAATGCATGACATCAAGAATAAATTAATATTATCTCCAAAATGTAGTTCAGTTATTATTTGGAAGTTAACCATAAATATTCAATATGAAAAATGTTTTTATGCTGCAAATTAAGTGTTCAATTTAAGTGTTGGGAATTATTTTTAAACGTAATGGATATAAGTTTTGAATTATAATACACGATAATGTGGCCAAAAGTTAGAATAATGTCATGCCCAATGCATGACATCAAGAATAAATTAATATTATCTCCAAAATGTAGTTCAGTTATTATTTGGAAGTTAACCATAAATATTCAATATGAAAAATGTGTTTATGCTGCAAATTAAGTATTCAGCATGGCATATTAATTTTATGCATATTTATCTTTGTCTGTTTACAATTCATTTTGCGAATTATTTGTCGATAATTTTTTGATTAATATTTAATGCCGATTGAATTTAATTTCGAATCTCAAAAAAACGGATGTACTTATATTCAAAATAGTATTAATTTCTTAACCTACGAACCTGCCTTGTTTTTGTCCTTTATTCACAACATCCTGGACGCTCCTAAAAATACATCGCCAGCACCAACGCAGATTAAAGCAATTACATCCACTGAATCCACGGAACTTCCGGTCGACTCTAGTTTATGGGCTCGCGAGGGTACATATAATGAAAATTAAACCATAACAAGTTGGGAATTATTTTTAAACGTAATGGATATAAGTTTTGAATTATAATACACGATAATGTGGCCAAGAGTTAGAATAATGTAATGCCCAAAGCATGACATCAAGAATAAATTAATATTATCTCCAAAATGTAGTTCAGTTATTATTTGGAAGTTAACCATAAATATTCAATATGAAAAATGTTTTTATGCTGCAAATTAATTTTATGGCATGGCATATTAATTTTATGCATATTAATCTTTGTTTGTTTACAATTCATATTGCGAATTATTAGTCGATAATTCTTTGATTAATATTTAATGCCGGTTGAATTTAATTTCGATTATCAAAAAAACGGATGTACTTATATTCAAAATATTATTAATTTCTTAACCTACGAACCTGCCTTGTTTTTGTCCTTTATTCACAACATCCTGGACGCTCCTAAAAATATATCGCCAGCACCAACGCAGATTAAAGCAATTACATCCACTGAATCCACGGAACTTCCGGTCGACTCTAGTTTATGGGCTCGCGAGGGTACATATAATGAAAATTAAACCATAACAAGTTGGGAATTATTTTTAAACGTAATGGATATAAGTTTTGAATTATAATACACGATAATGTGGCCAAAAGTTAGAATAATGTCATGCCCAATGCATGACATCAAGAATAAATTAATATTATCTCCAAAATGTAGTTCAGTTATTATTTGGAAGTTAACCATAAATATTCAATATGAAAAATGTTTTTATGCTGCAAATTAAGTGTTCAATTTAAGTGTTGGGAATTATTTTTAAACTTAATGGATATAAGTTTTGAATTATAATACACGATAATGTGGCCAAAAGTTAGAATAATGTCATGCCCAATGCATGACATCAAGAATAAATTAATATTATCTCCAAAATGTAGTTCAGTTATTATTTGGAAGTTAACCATAAAGATTCAATATGAAAAATGTTTTTATGCTGCAAATTAAGTGTTCAACATGGCATATTAATTTTATGCATATTAATCTTTGTTTGTTTACAATTCATATTGCGAATTATTAGTCGATAATTCTTTGATTAATATTTAATGCCGGTTGAATTTAATTTCGATTATCAAAAAAACGGATGTACTTATATTCAAAATATTATTAATTTCTTAACCTACGAACCTGCCTTGTTTTTGTCCTTTATTCACAACATCCTGGACGCTCCTAAAAATACATCGCCAGCACCAACGCAGATTAAAGCAATTACATCCACTGAATACACGGAACTTCCGGTCGACTCTAGTTTATGGGCTCGCGAGGGTACATATAATGAAAATTAAACCTTAACAAGTTGGGAATTATTTTTAAACGTAATGGATATAAGTTTTGAATTATAATACACGATAATGTGGCCAAAAGTTAGAATAATGTCATGCCCAATGCATGACATCAAGAATAAATTAATATTATCTCCAAAATGTAGTTCAGTTATTATTTGGAAGTTAACCATAAATATTCAATATGAAAAATGTTTTTATGCTGCAAATTAAGTGTTCAATTTAAGTGTTGGGAATTATTTTTAAACGTAATGGATATAAGTTTTGAATTATAATACACGATAATGTGGCCAAAAGTTAGAATAATGTCATGCCCAATGCATGACATCAAGAATAAATTAATATTATCTCCAAAATGTAGTTCAGTTATTATTTGGAAGTTAACCATAAATATTCAATATGAAAAATGTTTTTATGCTGCAAATTAAGTGTTCAATTTAAGTGTTGGGAATTATTTTTAAACTTAATGGATATAAGTTTTGAATTATAATACACGATAATGTGGCCAAAAGTTAGAATAATGTCATGCCCAATGCATGACATCAAGAATAAATTAATATTATCTCCAAAATGTAGTTCAGTTATTATTTGGAAGTTAACCATAAAGATTCAATATGAAAAATGTTTTTATGCTGCAAATTAAGTGTTCAACATGGCATATTAATTTTATGCATATTAATCTTTGTTTGTTTACAATTCATATTGCGAATTATTAGTCGATAATTCTTTGATTAATATTTAATGCCGGTTGAATTTAATTTCGATTATCAAAAAAACGGATGTACTTATATTCAAAATATTATTAATTTCTTAACCTACGAACCTGCCTTGTTTTTGTCCTTTATTCACAACATCCTGGACGCTCCTAAAAATACATCGCCAGCACCAACGCAGATTAAAGCAATTACATCCACTGAATACACGGAACTTCCGGTCGACTCTAGTTTATGGGCTCGCGAGGGTACATATAATGAAAATTAAACCTTAACAAGTTGGGAATTATTTTTAAACGTAATGGATATAAGTTTTGAATTATAATACACGATAATGTGGCCAAAAGTTAGAATAATGTCATGCCCAATGCATGACATCAAGAATAAATTAATATTATCTCCAAAATGTAGTTCAGTTATTATTTGGAAGTTAACCATAAATATTCAATATGAAAAATGTTTTTATGCTGCAAATTAAGTGTTCAATTTAAGTGTTGGGAATTATTTTTAAACGTAATGGATATAAGTTTTGAATTATAATACACGATAATGTGGCCAAAAGTTAGAATAATGTCATGCCCAATGCATGACATCAAGAATAAATTAATATTATCTCCAAAATGTAGTTCAGTTATTATTTGGAAGTTAACCATAAATATTCAATATGAAAAATGTGTTTATGCTGCAAATTAAGTATTCAACATGGCATATTAATTTTATGCATATTTATCTTTGTCTGTTTACAATTCATTTTGCGAATTATTTGTCGATAATTTTTTGATTAATATTTAATGCCGATTGAATTTAATTTCGAATCTCAAAAAAACGGATGTACTTATATTCAAAATAGTATTAATTTCTTAACCTACGAACCTGCCTTGTTTTTGTCCTTTATTCACAACATCCTGGACGCTCCTAAAAATACATCGCCAGCACCAACGCAGATTAAAGCAATTACATCCACTGAATCCACGGAACTTCCGGTCGACTCTAGTTTATGGGCTCGCGAGGGTACATATAATGAAAATTAAACCATAACAAGTTGGGAATTATTTTTAAACGTAATGGATAGTTTTATTATAGTTTTGAATTATAATACACGATAATGTGGCCAAGAGTTAGAATAATGTAATGCCCAAAGCATGACATCAAGAATAAATTAATATTATCTCCAAAATGTAGTTCAGTTATTATTTGGAAGTTAACCATAAATATTCAATATGAAAAATGTGTTTATGCTGCAAATTAAGTGTTCAACATGGCATATTTATTTTATGCATATTTATCTTTGTCTGTTTACAATTCATTTTGCGAATTATTTGTCGATAATTCTTTGATTAATATTAAATGCCGATTGAATTTAATTTCGAATCTCAAAAAAACGGATGTACTTATATTCAAAATAGTATTAATTTCTTAACCTACGAACCTGCCTTGTTTTTGTCCTTTATTCACAACATCCTGGACGCTCCTAAAATAACATCGCCAGCACCAACGCAGATTAAAGCTATTACATCCACTGAATCCACGGAACTTCCGGTCGACTCTAGTTTATGGGCTCGCGAGGGTACATATAATGAAAATTAAACCATAACAAGTTGGGAATTATTTTTAAACGTAATGGATATAAGTTTTGAATTATAATACACGATAATGTGGCCAAAAGTTAGAATAATGTCATGCCCAATGCATGACATCAAGAATAAATTAATATTATCTCCAAAATGTAGTTCAGTTATTATTTGGAAGTTAACCATAAATATTCAATATGAAAAATGTTTTTATGCTGCAAATTAAGTGTTCAATTTAAGTGTTGGGAATTATTTTTAAACGTAATGGATATAGGTTTTGAATTATAATACACGATAATGTGGCCAAAAGTTAGAATAATGTCATGCCCAATGCATGACATCAAGAATAAATTAATATTATCTCCAAAATGTAGTTCAGTTATTATTTGGAAGTTAACCATAAATATTCAATATGAAAAATGTGTTTATGCTGCAAATTAAGTATTCAGCATGGCATATTAATTTTATGCATATTTATCTTTGTCTGTTTACAATTCATTTTGCGAATTATTTGTCGATAATTTTTTGATTAATATTTAATGCCGATTGAATTTAATTTCGAATCTCAAAAAAACGGATGTACTTATATTCAAAATAGTATTAATTTCTTAACCTACGAACCTGCCTTGTTTTTGTCCTTTATTCACAACATCCTGGACGCTCCTAAAAATACATCGCCAGCACCAACGCAGATTAAAGCAATTACATCCACTGAATCCACGGAACTTCCGGTCGACTCTAGTTTATGGGCTCGCGAGGGTACATATAATGAAAATTAAACCATAACAAGTTGGGAATTATTTTTAAACGTAATGGATATAAGTTTTGAATTATAATACACGATAATGTGGCCAAGAGTTAGAATAATGTAATGCCCAAAGCATGACATCAAGAATAAATTAATATTATCTCCAAAATGTAGTTCAGTTATTATTTGGAAGTTAACCATAAATATTCAATATGAAAAATGTTTTTATGCTGCAAATTAATTTTATGGCATGGCATATTAATTTTATGCATATTAATCTTTGTTTGTTTACAATTCATATTGCGAATTATTAGTCGATAATTCTTTGATTAATATTTAATGCCGGTTGAATTTAATTTCGATTATCAAAAAAACGGATGTACCTATATTCAAAATATTATTAATTTCTTAACCTACGAACCTGCCTTGTTTTTGTCCTTTATTCACAACATCCTGGACGCTCCTAAAAATACATCGCCAGCACCAACGCAGATTAAAGCAATTACATCCACTGAATCCACGGAACTTCCGGTCGACTCTAGTTTATGGGCTCGCGAGGGTACATATAATGAAAATTAAACCATAACAAGTTGGGAATTATTTTTAAACGTAATGGATATAAGTTTTGAATTATAATACACGATAATGTGGCCAAAAGTTAGAATAATGTCATGCCCAATGCATGACATCAAGAATAAATTAATATTATCTCCAAAATGTAGTTCAGTTATTATTTGGAAGTTAACCATAAAGATTCAATATGAATAATGTTTTTATGCTGCAAATTAAGTGTTCAACATGGCATATTAATTTTATGCATATTTATCTTTGTCTGTTTACAATTCATTTTGCGAATTATTTGTCGATAATTTTTTGATTAATATTTAATGCCGATTGAATTTAATTTCGATTATCAAAAAAACGGATGTACTTATATTCAAAATATTATTAATTTCTTAACCTACGAACCTGCCTTGTTTTTGTCCTTGATTCACAACATCCTGGACGCTCCTAAAAATACATCGCCAGCACCAACGCAGATTTAAGAAATTAAATCCACTGAGTCCACGGAACTTCCGGTCGACTCTAGTTTATGGGCTCGCGAGGGTACATATAATGAAAATTAAACCATAACAAGTTGGGAACTATTTTTAAACGTAATGGATAGTTTTATTATAGTTTTGAATTATAATACACGATAATGTGGCCAAGAGTTAGAATAATGTAATGCCCAAAGCATGACATCAAGAATAAATTAATATTATCTCCAAAATGTAGTTCAGTTATTATTTGGAAGTTAACCATAAATATTCAATATGAAAAATGTGTTTATGCTGCAAATTAAGTGTTCAACATGGCATATTTATTTTATGCATATTTATCTTTGTCTGTTTACAATTCATTTTGCGAATTATTTGTCGATAATTCTTTGATTAATATTAAATGCCGATTGAATTTAATTTCGAATCTCAAAAAAACGGATGTACTTATATTCAAAATAGTATTAATTTCTTAACCTACGAACCTGCCTTGTTTTTGTCCTTTATTCACAACATCCTGGACGCTCCTAAAATAACATCGCCAGCACCAACGCAGATTAAAGCTATTACATCCACTGAATCCACGGAACTTCCGGTCGACTCTAGTTTATGGGCTCGCGAGGGTACATATAATGAAAATTAAACCATAACAAGTTGGGAATTATTTTTAAACGTAATGGATATAAGTTTTGAATTATAATACACGATAATGTGGCCAAAAGTTAGAATAATGTAATGCCCAATGCATGACATCAAGAATAAATTAATATTATCTCCAAAATGTAGTTCAGCTATTATATGGAAGTTAACCATAAAGATTCAATATGAAAAATGTTTTTATGCTGCAAATTAAGTGTTCAACATGGCATATTAATTTTATGCATATTTATCTTTGTCTGTTTACAATTCATTTTGCGAATTATTTGTCGATAATTTTTTGATTAATATTTAATGCCGATTGAATTTAATTTCGAATCTCAAAAAAACGGATGTACTTATATTCAAAATAGTATTAATTTCTTAACCTACGAACCTGCCTTGTTTTTGTCCTTTATTCACAACATCCTGGACGCTCCTAAAAATACATCGCCAGCACCAACGCAGATTAAAGCAATTACATCCACTGAATCCACGGAACTTCCGGTCGACTCTAGTTTATGGGCTCGCGAGGGTACATATAATGAAAATTAAACCATAACAAGTTGGGAATTATTTTTAAACGTAATGGATATAAGTTTTGAATTATAATACACGATAATGTGGCCAAAAGTTAGAATAATGTAATGCCCAATGCATGACATCAAGAATAAATTAATATTATCTCCAAAATGTAGTTCAGTTATTATTTGGAAGTTAACCATAAATATTCAATATGAAAAATGTTTTTATGCTGCAAATTAAGTGTTCAATTTAAGTGTTGGGAATTATTTTTAAACGTAATGGATATAAGTTTTGAATTATAATACACGATAATGTGGCCAAAAGTTAGAATAATGTTTTGCCCAATGCATGACATCAAGAATAAATTAATATTATCTCCAAAATGTAGTTCAGTTATTATTTGGAAGTTAACCATAAATATTCAATATGAAAAATGTGTTTATGCTGCAAATTAAGTATTCAACATGGCATATTAATTTTATGCATATTTATCTTTGTCTGTTTACAATTCATTTTGCGAATTATTTGTCGATAATTTTTTGATTAATATTTAATGCCGATTGAATTTAATTTCGAATCTCAAAAAAACGGATGTACTTATATTCAAAATAGTATTAATTTCTTAACCTACGAACCTGCCTTGTTTTTGTCCTTTATTCACAACATCCTGGACGCTCCTAAAAATACATCGCCAGCACCAACGCAGATTAAAGCAATTACATCCACTGAATCCACGGAACTTCCGGTCGACTCTAGTTTATGGGCTCGCGAGGGTACATATAATGAAAATTAAACCATAACAAGTTGGGAATTATTTTTAAACGTAATGGATATAAGTTTTGAATTATAATACACGATAATGTGGCCAAGAGTTAGAATAATGTAATGCCCAAAGCATGACATCAAGAATAAATTAATATTATCTCCAAAATGTAGTTCAGTTATTATTTGGAAGTTAACCATAAATATTCAATATGAAAAATGTTTTTATGCTGCAAATTAATTTATGCATGGCATATTAATTTTATGCATATTAATCTTTGTTTGTTTACAATTCATATTGCGAATTATTAGTCGATAATTCTTTGATTAATATTTAATGCCGGTTGAATTTAATTTCGATTATCAAAAAAACGGATGTACTTATATTCAAAATATTATTAATTTCTTAACCTACGAACCTGCCTTGTTTTTGTCCTTTATTCACAACATCCTGGACGCTCCTAAAAATACATCGCCAGCACCAACGCAGATTAAAGCAATTACATCCACTGAATCCACGGAACTTCCGGTCGACTCTAGTTTATGGGCTCGCGAGGGTACATATAATGAAAATTAAACCATAACAAGTTGGGAATTATTTTTAAACGTAATGGATATAAGTTTTGAATTATAATACACGATAATGTGGCCAAAAGTTAGAATAATGTCATGCCCAATGCATGACATCAAGAATAAATTAATATTATCTCCAAAATGTAGTTCAGTTATTATTTGGAAGTTAACCATAAAGATTCAATATGAATAATGTTTTTATGCTGCAAATTAAGTGTTCAACATGGCATATTAATTTTATGCATATTTATCTTTGTCTGTTTACAATTCATTTTGCGAATTATTTGTCGATAATTTTTTGATTAATATTTAATGCCGATTGAATTTAATTTCGATTATTAAAAAAACGGATGTACTTATATTCAAAATATTATTAATTTCTTAACCTACGAACCTGCCTTGTTTTTGTCCTTGATTCACAACATCCTGGACGCTCCTAAAATACATCGCCAGCACCAACGCAGATTAAAGCTATTACATCCACTGAATCCACGGAACTTCCGGTCGACTCTAGTTTATGGGCTCGCGAGGGTACATATAATGAAAATTAAACCATAACAAGTTGGGAATTATTTTTAAACGTAATGGATATAAGTTTTGAATTATAATACACGATAATGTGGCCAAAAGTTAGAATAATGTAATGCCCAATGCATGACATCAAGAATAAATTAATATTATCTCCAAAATGTAGTTCAGTTATTATATGGAAGTTAACCATAAATATTCAATATGAAAAATGTTTTTATGCTGCAAATTAAGTGTTCAACATGGCATATTAATTTTATGCATATTTATCTTTGTCTGTTTACAATTCATTTTGCGAATTATTTGTCGATAATTTTTGATTAATATTTAATGCCGATTGAATTTAATTTCGATTATCAAAAAAACGGATGTACTTATATTCAAAATATTATTAATTTCTTAACCTACGAACCTGCCTTGTTTTTGTCCTTGATTCACAACATCCTGGACGCTCCTAAAATAACATCGCCAGCACCAACGCAGATTAAAGCTATTACATCCACTGAATCCACGGAACTTCCGGTCGACTCTAGTTTATGGGCTCGCGAGGGTACATATAATGAAAATTAAACCATAACAAGTTGGGAATTATTTTTAAACGTAATGGATATAAGTTTTGAATTATAATACACGATAATGTGGCCAAAAGTTAGAATAATGTAATGCCCAATGCATGACATCAAGAATAAATTAATATTATCTCCAAAATGTAGTTCAGTTATTATTTGGAAGTTAACCATAAATATTCAATATGAAAAATGTTTTTATGCTGCAAATAAGTGTTCAATTAAGTGTGGAATTATTTTAAACGTAATGGATATAATTTTGAATTATAATACACGATAATGTGCAAAAGTTAGAATAATGTCATGCCAATGCATGACATCAAGAATAAATTAATATTATCTCCAAAATGTAGTTCAGTTATTATTTGGAAGTTACCATAAATATTCAATATGAAAAATGTGTTTATGCTGCAAATTAAGTATTCAACATGGCATATTAATTTTATGCATATTTATCTTTGTCTGTTTACAATTCATTTTGCGAATTATTTGTCGATAATTTTTTGATTAATATTTAATGCCGATTGAATTTAATTTCGAATCTCAAAAAAACGGATGTACTTATATTCAAAATAGTATTAATTTCTTAACCTACGAACCTGCCTTGTTTTTGTCCTTTATTCACAACATCCTGGACGCTCCTAAAAATACATCGCCAGCACCAACGCAGATTAAAGCAATTACATCCACTGAATCCACGGAACTTCCGGTCGACTCTAGTTTATGGGCTCGCGAGGGTACATATAATGAAAATTAAACCATAACAAGTTGGGAATTATTTTTAAACGTAATGGATATAAGTTTTGAATTATAATACACGATAATGTGGCCAAGAGTTAGAATAATGTAATGCCCAAAGCATGACATCAAGAATAAATTAATATTATCTCCAAAATGTAGTTCAGTTATTATTTGGAAGTTAACCATAAATATTCAATATGAAAAATGTTTTTATGCTGCAAATTAATTTTATGCATGGCATATTAATTTTATGCATATTAATCTTTGTTGTTTACAATTCATTTTGCGAATTATTTGTCGATAATTCTTTGATTAATATTTAATGCCGATTGAATTTAATTTCGATTATCAAAAAAACGGATGTACTTATATTCAAAATATTACTTATTTCTTAACCTACGAACCTGCCTTGTTTTTGTCCTTTATTCACAACATCCTGGACGCTCCTAAAAATACATCGCCAGCACCAACGCAGATTAAAGCAATTACATCCACTGAATCCACGGAACTTCCGGTCGACTCTAGTTTATGGGCTCGCGAGGGTACATATAATGAAAATTAAACCATAACAAGTTGGGAATTATTTTTAAACGTAATGGATATAAGTTTTGAATTATAATACACGATAATGTGGCCAAAAGTTAGAATAATGTCATGCCCAATGCATGACATCAAGAATAAATTAATATTATCTCCAAAATGTAGTTCAGTTATTATTTGGAAGTTAACCATAAATATTCAATATGAAAAATGTGTTTATGCTGCAAATTAAGTATTCAACATGGCATATTAATTTTATGCATATTTATCTTTGTCTGTTTACAATTCATTTTTCGAATTATTTGTCGATAATTCTTTGATTAATATTTAATGCCGATTGAATTTAATTTCGAATCTCAAAAAAACGGATGTACTTATATTCAAAATAGTATTAATTTCTTAACCTACGAACCTGCCTTGTTTTTGTCCTTTATTCACAACATCCTGGACGCTCCTAAAAATACATCGCCAGCACCAACGCAGATTAAAGCAATTACATCCACTGAATCCACGGAACTTACGGTCGACTCTAGTTTATGGGCTCGCGAGGGTACATATAATGAAAATTAAACCATAACAAGTTGGGAATTATTTTTAAACGTAATGGATATAAGTTTTGAATTATAATACACGATAATGTGGCCAAAAGTTAGAATAATGTATGCCCAATGCATGACATCAAGAATAAATTAATATTATCTCCAAAATGTAGTTCAGTTATTATTTGGAAGTTAACCATAAATATTCAATATGAAAAATGTGTTTATGCTGCAAATTAAGTATTCAACATGGCATATTAATTTTATGCATATTTATCTTTGTCTGTTTACAATTCATTTTGCGAATTATTTGTCGATAATTTTTTGATTAATATTTAATGCCGATTGAATTTAATTTCGAATCTCAAAAAAACGGATGTACTTATATTCAAAATAGTATTAATTTCTTAACCTACGAACCTGCCTTGTTTTTGTCCTTTATTCACAACATCCTGGACGCTCCTAAAAATACATCGCCAGCACCAACGCAGATTAAAGCAATTACATCCACTGAATCCACGGAACTTCCGGTCGACTCTAGTTTATGGGCTCGCGAGGGTACATATAATGAAAATTAAACCATAACAAGTTGGGAATTATTTTTAAACGTAATGGATATAAGTTTTGAATTATAATACACGATAATGTGGCCAAGAGTTAGAATAATGTAATGCCCAAAGCATGACATCAAGAATAAATTAATATTATCTCCAAAATGTAGTTCAGTTATTATTTGGAAGTTAACCATAAATATTCAATATGAAAAATGTTTTTATGCTGCAAATTAATTTTATGGCATGGCATATTAATTTTATGCATATTAATCTTTGTTTGTTTACAATTCATATTGCGAGTTATTAGTCGATAATTCTTTGATTAATATTTAATGCCGGTTGAATTTAATTTCGATTATCAAAAAAACGGATGTACTTATATTCAAAATATTATTAATTTCTTAACCTACGAACCTGCCTTGTTTTTGTCCTTTATTCACAACATCCTGGACGCTCCTAAAAATACATCGCCAGCACCAACGCAGATTAAAGCAATTACATCCACTGAATCCACGGAACTTCCGGTCGACTCTAGTTTATGGGCTCGCGAGGGTACATATAATGAAAATTAAACCAAAACAAGTTGGGAACTATTTTTAAACGTAATGGATAGTTATTATAGTTTTGAATTATAATACACGATAATGTGGCCAAGAGTTAGAATAATGTAATGCCCAAAGCATGACATCAAGAATAAATTAATATTATCTCCAAAATGTAGTTCAGTTATTATTTGGAAGTTAACCATAAATATTCAATATGAAAAATGTGTTTATGCTGCAAATTAAGTGTTTAACATGGCATATTTATTTTATGCATATTTATCTTTGTCTGTTTACAATTCATTTTGCGAATTATTTGTCGATAATTCTTTGATTAATATTAAATGCCGATTGAATTTAATTTCGAATCTCAAAAAAACGGATGTACTTATATTCAAAATAGTATTAATTTCTTAACCTACGAACCTGCCTTGTTTTTGTCCTTTATTCACAACATCCTGGACGCTCCTAAAATAACATCGCCAGCACCAACGCAGATTAAAGCTATTACATCCACTGAATCCACGGAACTTCCGGTCGACTCTAGTTTATGGGCTCGCGAGGGTACATATAATGAAAATTAAACCATAACAAGTTGGGAATTATTTTTAAACGTAATGGATATAAGTTTTGAATTATAATACACGATAATGTGGCCAAAAGTTAGAATAATGTAATGCCCAATGCATGACATCAAGAATAAATTAATATTATCTCCAAAATGTAGTTCAGCTATTATATGGAAGTTAACCATAAAGATTCAATATGAAAAATGTTTTTATGCTGCAAATGAAGTGTTCAACATGGCATATTAATTTTATGCATATTTATCTTTGTCTGTTTACAATTCATTTTGCGAATTATTTGTCGATAATTTTTTGATTAATATTTAATGCCGATTGAATTTAATTTCGATTATCAAAAAAACGGATGTACTTATATTCAAAATATTATTAATTTCTTAACCTACGAACCTGCCTTGTTTTTGTCCTTGATTCACAACATCCTAGACGCTCCTAAAAATACATCGCCAGCACCAACGCAGATTTAAGAAATTAAATCCACTGAGTCCACGGAACTTCCGGTCGACTCTAGTTTATGGGCTCGCGAGGGTACATATAATGAAAATTAAACCATAACAAGTTGGGAATTATTTTTAAACGTAATGGATATAAGTTTTGAATTATAATACACGATAATGTGGCCAAGAGTTAGAATAATGTAATGCCCAAAGCATGACATCAAGAATAAATTAATATTATCTCCAAAATGTAGTTCAGTTATTATTTGGAAGTTAACCATAAAGATTCAATATGAATAATGTTTTTATGCTGCAAATTAAGTGTTCAACATGGCATATTAATTTTATGCATATTTATCTTTGTCTGTTTACAATTCATTTTGCGAATTATTTGTCGATAATTTTTTGATTAATATTTAATGCCGATTGAATTTAATTTCGATTATCAAAAAAACGGATGTACTTATATTCAAAATATTATTAATTTCTTAACCTACGAACCTGCCTTGTTTTTGTCCTTGATTCACAACATCCTGGACGCTCCTAAAATAACATCGCCAGCACCAACGCAGATTAAAGCTATTACATCCACTGAATCCACGGAACTTCCGGTCGACTCTAGTTTATGGGCTCGCGAGGGTACATATAATGAAAATTAAACCATAACAAGTTGGGAATTATTTTTAAACGTAATGGATAGTTTTATTATAGTTTTGAATTATAATACACGATAATGTGGCCAAGAGTTAGAATAATGTAATGCCCAAAGCATGACATCAAGAATAAATTAATATTATCTCCAAAATGTAGTTCAGTTATTATTTGGAAGTTAACCATAAATATTCAATATGAAAAATGTGTTTATGCTGCAAATTAAGTGTTCAACATGGCATATTTATTTTATGCATATTTATCTTTGTCTGTTTACAATTCATTTTGCGAATTATTTGTCGATAATTCTTTGATTAATATTAAATGCCGATTGAATTTAATTTCGAATCTCAAAAAAACGGATGTACTTATATTCAAAATAGTATTAATTTCTTAACCTACGAACCTGCCTTGTTTTTGTCCTTTATTCACAACATCCTGGACGCTCCTAAAATAACATCGCCAGCACCAACGCAGATTAAAGCTATTACATCCACTGAATCCACGGAACTTCCGGTCGACTCTAGTTTATGGGCTCGCGAGGGTACATATAATGAAAATTAAACCATAACAAGTTGGGAATTATTTTTAAACGTAATGGATATAAGTTTTGAATTATAATACACGATAATGTGGCCAAAAGTTAGAATAATGTCATGCCCAATGCATGACATCAAGAATAAATTAATATTATCTCCAAAATGTAGTTCAGTTATTATTTGGAAGTTAACCATAAATATTCAATATGAAAAATGTTTTTATGCTGCAAATTAAGTGTTCAATTTAAGTGTTGGGAATTATTTTTAAACGTAATGGATATAGGTTTTGAATTATAATACACGATAATGTGGCCAAAAGTTAGAATAATGTCATGCCCAATGCATGACATCAAGAATAAATTAATATTATCTCCAAAATGTAGTTCAGTTATTATTTGGAAGTTAACCATAAATATTCAATATGAAAAATGTGTTTATGCTGCAAATTAAGTATTCAGCATGGCATATTAATTTTATGCATATTTATCTTTGTCTGTTTACAATTCATTTTGCGAATTATTTGTCGATAATTTTTTGATTAATATTTAATGCCGATTGAATTTAATTTCGAATCTCAAAAAAACGGATGTACTTATATTCAAAATAGTATTAATTTCTTAACCTACGAACCTGCCTTGTTTTTGTCCTTTATTCACAACATCCTGGACGCTCCTAAAAATACATCGCCAGCACCAACGCAGATTAAAGCAATTACATCCACTGAATCCACGGAACTTCCGGTCGACTCTAGTTTATGGGCTCGCGAGGGTACATATAATGAAAATTAAACCATAACAAGTTGGGAATTATTTTTAAACGTAATGGATATAAGTTTTGAATTATAATACACGATAATGTGGCCAAGAGTTAGAATAATGTAATGCCCAAAGCATGACATCAAGAATAAATTAATATTATCTCCAAAATGTAGTTCAGTTATTATTTGGAAGTTAACCATAAATATTCAATATGAAAAATGTTTTTATGCTGCAAATTAATTTTATGGCATGGCATATTAATTTTATGCATATTAATCTTTGTTTGTTTACAATTCATATTGCGAATTATTAGTCGATAATTCTTTGATTAATATTTAATGCCGGTTGAATTTAATTTCGATTATCAAAAAAACGGATGTACTTATATTCAAAATATTATTAATTTCTTAACCTACGAACCTGCCTTGTTTTTGTCCTTTATTCACAACATCCTGGACGCTCCTAAAAATACATCGCCAGCACCAACGCAGATTAAAGCAATTACATCCACTGAATCCACGGAACTTCCGGTCGACTCTAGTTTATGGGCTCGCGAGGGTACATATAATGAAAATTAAACCATAACAAGTTGGGAATTATTTTTAAACGTAATGGATATAAGTTTTGAATTATAATACACGATAATGTGGCCAAAAGTTAGAATAATGTCATGCCCAATGCATGACATCAAGAATAAATTAATATTATCTCCAAAATGTAGTTCAGTTATTATTTGGAAGTTAACCATAAAGATTCAATATGAATAATGTTTTTATGCTGCAAATTAAGTGTTCAACATGGCATATTAATTTTATGCATATTTATCTTTGTCTGTTTACAATTCATTTTGCGAATTATTTGTCGATAATTTTTTGATTAATATTTAATGCCGATTGAATTTAATTTCGATTATCAAAAAAACGGATGTACTTATATTCAAAATATTATTAATTTCTTAACCTACGAACCTGCCTTGTTTTTGTCCTTGATTCACAACATCCTGGACGCTCCTAAAAATACATCGCCAGCACCAACGCAGATTTAAGAAATTAAATCCACTGAGTCCACGGAACTTCCGGTCGACTCTAGTTTATGGGCTCGCGAGGGTACATATAATGAAAATTAAACCATAACAAGTTGGGAACTATTTTTAAACGTAATGGATAGTTTTATTATAGTTTTGAATTATAATACACGATAATGTGGCCAAGAGTTAGAATAATGTAATGCCCAAAGCATGACATCAAGAATAAATTAATATTATCTCCAAAATGTAGTTCAGTTATTATTTGGAAGTTAACCATAAATATTCAATATGAAAAATGTGTTTATGCTGCAAATTAAGTGTTCAACATGGCATATTTATTTTATGCATATTTATCTTTGTCTGTTTACAATTCATTTTGCGAATTATTTGTCGATAATTCTTTGATTAATATTAAATGCCGATTGAATTTAATTTCGAATCTCAAAAAAACGGATGTACTTATATTCAAAATAGTATTAATTTCTTAACCTACGAACCTGCCTTGTTTTTGTCCTTTATTCACAACATCCTGGACGCTCCTAAAATAACATCGCCAGCACCAACGCAGATTAAAGCTATTACATCCACTGAATCCACGGAACTTCCGGTCGACTCTAGTTTATGGGCTCGCGAGGGTACATATAATGAAAATTAAACCATAACAAGTTGGGAATTATTTTTAAACGTAATGGATATAAGTTTTGAATTATAATACACGATAATGTGGCCAAAAGTTAGAATAATGTAATGCCCAATGCATGACATCAAGAATAAATTAATATTATCTCCAAAATGTAGTTCAGCTATTATATGGAAGTTAACCATAAAGATTCAATATGAAAAATGTTTTTATGCTGCAAATTAAGTGTTCAACATGGCATATTAATTTTATGCATATTTATCTTTGTCTGTTTACAATTCATTTTGCGAATTATTTGTCGATAATTTTTTGATTAATATTTAATGCCGATTGAATTTAATTTCGAATCTCAAAAAAACGGATGTACTTATATTCAAAATAGTATTAATTTCTTAACCTACGAACCTGCCTTGTTTTTGTCCTTTATTCACAACATCCTGGACGCTCCTAAAAATACATCGCCAGCACCAACGCAGATTAAAGCAATTACATCCACTGAATCCACGGAACTTCCGGTCGACTCTAGTTTATGGGCTCGCGAGGGTACATATAATGAAAATTAAACCATAACAAGTTGGGAATTATTTTTAAACGTAATGGATATAAGTTTTGAATTATAATACACGATAATGTGGCCAAAAGTTAGAATAATGTAATGCCCAATGCATGACATCAAGAATAAATTAATATTATCTCCAAAATGTAGTTCAGTTATTATTTGGAAGTTAACCATAAATATTCAATATGAAAAATGTTTTTATGCTGCAAATTAAGTGTTCAATTTAAGTGTTGGGAATTATTTTTAAACGTAATGGATATAAGTTTTGAATTATAATACACGATAATGTGGCCAAAAGTTAGAATAATGTTTTGCCCAATGCATGACATCAAGAATAAATTAATATTATCTCCAAAATGTAGTTCAGTTATTATTTGGAAGTTAACCATAAATATTCAATATGAAAAATGTGTTTATGCTGCAAATTAAGTATTCAACATGGCATATTAATTTTATGCATATTTATCTTTGTCTGTTTACAATTCATTTTGCGAATTATTTGTCGATAATTTTTTGATTAATATTTAATGCCGATTGAATTTAATTTCGAATCTCAAAAAAACGGATGTACTTATATTCAAAATAGTATTAATTTCTTAACCTACGAACCTGCCTTGTTTTTGTCCTTTATTCACAACATCCTGGACGCTCCTAAAAATACATCGCCAGCACCAACGCAGATTAAAGCAATTACATCCACTGAATCCACGGAACTTCCGGTCGACTCTAGTTTATGGGCTCGCGAGGGTACATATAATGAAAATTAAACCATAACAAGTTGGGAATTATTTTTAAACGTAATGGATATAAGTTTTGAATTATAATACACGATAATGTGGCCAAGAGTTAGAATAATGTAATGCCCAAAGCATGACATCAAGAATAAATTAATATTATCTCCAAAATGTAGTTCAGTTATTATTTGGAAGTTAACCATAAATATTCAATATGAAAAATGTGTTTATGCTGCAAATTAATTTTATGGCATGGCATATTAATTTTATGCATATTAATCTTTGTTTGTTTACAATTCATATTGCGAATTATTAGTCGATAATTCTTTGATTAATATTTAATGCCGGTTGAATTTAATTTCGATTATCAAAAAAACGGATGTACTTATATTCAAAATATTATTAATTTCTTAACCTACGAACCTGCCTTGTTTTTGTCCTTTATTCACAACATCCTGGACGCTCCTAAAAATACATCGCCAGCACCAACGCAGATTAAAGCAATTACATCCACTGAATCCACGGAACTTCCGGTCGACTCTAGTTTATGGGCTCGCGAGGGTACATATAATGAAAATTAAACCATAACAAGTTGGGAATTATTTTTAAACGTAATGGATATAAGTTTTGAATTATAATACACGATAATGTGGCCAAAAGTTAGAATAATGTCATGCCCAATGCATGACATCAAGAATAAATTAATATTATCTCCAAAATGTAGTTCAGTTATTATTTGGAAGTTAACCATAAAGATTCAATATGAATAATGTTTTTATGCTGCAAATTAAGTGTTCAACATGGCATATTAATTTTATGCATATTTATCTTTGTCTGTTTACAATTCATTTTGCGAATTATTTGTCGATAATTTTTTGATTAATATTTAATGCCGATTGAATTTAATTTCGATTTTAAAAAAACGGATGTACTTATATTCAAAATATTATTAATTTCTTAACCTACGAACCTGCCTTGTTTTTGTCCTTGATTCACAACATCCTGGACGCTCCTAAAATACATCGCCAGCACCAACGCAGATTAAAGCTATTACATCCACTGAATCCACGGAACTTCCGGTCGACTCTAGTTTATGGGCTCGCGAGGGTACATATAATGAAAATTAAACCATAACAAGTTGGGAATTATTTTTAAACGTAATGGATATAAGTTTTGAATTATAATACACGATAATGTGGCCAAAAGTTAGAATAATGTAATGCCCAATGCATGACATCAAGAATAAATTAATATTATCTCCAAAATGTAGTTCAGTTATTATTTGGAAGTTAACCATAAATATTCAATATGAAAAATGTTTTTATGCTGCAAATTAAGTGTTCAACATGGCATATTAATTTTATGCATATTTATCTTTGTCTGTTTACAATTCATTTTGCGAATTATTTGTCGATAATTTTTTGATTAATATTTAATGCCGATTGAATTTAATTTCGATTATCAAAAAAACGGATGTACTTATATTCAAAATATTATTAATTTCTTAACCTACGAACCTGCCTTGTTTTTGTCCTTGATTCACAACATCCTGGACGCTCCTAAAATAACATCGCCAGCACCAACGCAGATTAAAGCTATTACATCCACTGAATCCACGGAACTTCCGGTCGACTCTAGTTTATGGGCTCGCGAGGGTACATATAATGAAAATTAAACCATAACAAGTTGGGAATTATTTTTAAACGTAATGGATATAAGTTTTGAATTATAATACACGATAATGTGGCCAAAAGTTAGAATAATGTAATGCCCAATGCATGACATCAAGAATAAATTAATATTATCTCCAAAATGTAGTTCAGTTATTATTTGGAAGTTAACCATAAATATTCAATATGAAAAATGTTTTTATGCTGCAAATTAAGTGTTCAATTTAAGTGTTGGGAATTATTTTTAAACGTAATGGATATAAGTTTTGAATTATAATACACGATAATGTGGCCAAAAGTTAGAATAATGTCATGCCCAATGCATGACATCAAGAATAAATTAATATTATCTCCAAAATGTAGTTCAGTTATTATTTGGAAGTTAACCATAAATATTCAATATGAAAAATGTGTTTATGCTGCAAATTAAGTATTCAACATGGCATATTAATTTTATGCATATTTATCTTTGTCTGTTTACAATTCATTTTGCGAATTATTTGTCGATAATTTTTTGATTAATATTTAATGCCGATTGAATTTAATTTCGAATCTCAAAAAAACGGATGTACTTATATTCAAAATAGTATTAATTTCTTAACCTACGAACCTGCCTTGTTTTTGTCCTTTATTCACAACATCCTGGACGCTCCTAAAAATACATCGCCAGCACCAACGCAGATTAAAGCAATTACATCCACTGAATCCACGGAACTTCCGGTCGACTCTAGTTTATGGGCTCGCGAGGGTACATATAATGAAAATTAAACCATAACAAGTTGGGAATTATTTTTAAACGTAATGGATATAAGTTTTGAATTATAATACACGATAATGTGGCCAAGAGTTAGAATAATGTAATGCCCAAAGCATGACATCAAGAATAAATTAATATTATCTCCAAAATGTAGTTCAGTTATTATTTGGAAGTTAACCATAAATATTCAATATGAAAAATGTTTTTATGCTGCAAATTAAGTGTTCAATTTAAGTGTTGGGAATTATTTTTAAACGTAATGGATATAAGTTTTGAATTATAATACACGATAATGTGGCCAAAAGTTAGAATAATGTCATGCCCAATGCATGACATCAAGAATAAATTAATATTATCTCCAATATGTAGTTCAGTTATTATTTGGAAGTTAACCATAAATATTCAATATGAAAAATGTTTTTATGCTGCAAATTAAGTGTTCAACATGGCATATTAATTTTATGCATATTTATCTTTGTCTGTTTACAATTCATTTTGCGAATTATTTGTCGATAATTTTTTGATTAATATTTAATGCCGATTGAATTTAATTTCGATTTTTAAAAAAACGGATGTACTTATATTCAAAATATTATTAATTTCTTAACCTACGAACCTGCCTTGTTTTTGTCCTTGATTCACAACATCCTGGACGCTCCTAAAATAACATCGCCAGCACCAACGCAGATTAAAGCTATTACATCCACTGAATCCACGGAACTTCCGGTCGACTCTAGTTTATGGGCTCGCGAGGGTACATATAATGAAAATTAAACCATAACAAGTTGGGAATTATTTTTAAACGTAATGGATATAAGTTTTGAATTATAATACACGATAATGTGGCCAAAAGTTAGAATAATGTAATGCCCAATGCATGACATCAAGAATAAATTAATATTATCTCCAAAATGTAGTTCAGTTATTATTTGGAAGTTAACCATAAATATTCAATATGAAAAATGTTTTTATGCTGCAAATTAAGTGTTCAACATGGCATATTAATTTTATGCATATTTATCTTTGTCTGTTTACAATTCATTTTGCGAATTATTTGTCGATAATTTTTTGATTAATATTTAATGCCGATTGAATTTAATTTCGATTATCAAAAAAACGGATGTACTTATATTCAAAATATTATTAATTTCTTAACCTACGAACCTGCCTTGTTTTTGTCCTTGATTCACAACATCCTGGACGCTCCTAAAATAACATCGCCAGCACCAACGCAGATTAAAGCTATTACATCCACTGAATCCACGGAACTTCCGGTCGACTCTAGTTTATGGGCTCGCGAGGGTACATATAATGAAAATTAAACCATAACAAGTTGGGAATTATTTTTAAACGTAATGGATATAAGTTTTGAATTATAATACACGATAATGTGGCCAAAAGTTAGAATAATGTAATGCCCAATGCATGACATCAAGAATAAATTAATATTATCTCCAAAATGTAGTTCAGTTATTATTTGGAAGTTAACCATAAATATTCAATATGAAAAATGTTTTTATGCTGCAAATTAAGTGTTCAATTTAAGTGTTGGGAATTATTTTTAAACGTAATGGATATAAGTTTTGAATTATAATACACGATAATGTGGCCAAAAGTTAGAATAATGTCATGCCCAATGCATGACATCAAGAATAAATTAATATTATCTCCAAAATGTAGTTCAGTTATTATTTGGAAGTTAACCATAAATATTCAATATGAAAAATGTGTTTATGCTGCAAATTAAGTATTCAACATGGCATATTAATTTTATGCATATTTATCTTTGTCTGTTTACAATTCATTTTGCGAATTATTTGTCGATAATTTTTTGATTAATATTTAATGCCGATTGAATTTAATTTCGAATCTCAAAAAAACGGATGTACTTATATTCAAAATAGTATTAATTTCTTAACCTACGAACCTGCCTTGTTTTTGTCCTTTATTCACAACATCCTGGACGCTCCTAAAAATACATCGCCAGCACCAACGCAGATTAAAGCAATTACATCCACTGAATCCACGGAACTTCCGGTCGACTCTAGTTTATGGGCTCGCGAGGGTACATATAATGAAAATTAAACCATAACAAGTTGGGAATTATTTTTAAACGTAATGGATATAAGTTTTGAATTATAATACACGATAATGTGGCCAAGAGTTAGAATAATGTAATGCCCAAAGCATGACATCAAGAATAAATTAATATTATCTCCAAAATGTAGTTCAGTTATTATTTGGAAGTTAACCATAAATATTCAATATGAAAAATGTTTTTATGCTGCAAATTAATTTTATGGCATGGCATATTAATTTTATGCATATTAATCTTTGTTTGTTTACAATTCATATTGCGAATTATTAGTCGATAATTCTTTGATTAATATTTAATGCCGGTTGAATTTAATTTCGATTATCAAAAAAACGGATGTACTTATATTCAAAATATTATTAATTTCTTAACCTACGAACCTGCCTTGTTTTTGTCCTTTATTCACAACATCCTGGACGCTCCTAAAAATACATCGCCAGCACCAACGCAGATTAAAGCAATTACATCCACTGAATCCACGGAACTTCCGGTCGACTCTAGTTTATGGGCTCGCGAGGGTACATATAATGAAAATTAAACCATAACAAGTTGGGAATTATTTTTAAACGTAATGGATATAAGTTTTGAATTATAATACACGATAATGTGGCCAAAAGTTAGAATAATGTCATGCCCAATGCATGACATCAAGAATAAATTAATATTATCTCCAAAATGTAGTTCAGTTATTATTTGGAAGTTAACCATAAAGATTCAATATGAATAATGTTTTTATGCTGCAAATTAAGTGTTCAACATGGCATATTAATTTTATGCATATTTATCTTTGTCTGTTTACAATTCATTTTGCGAATTATTTGTCGATAATTTTTTGATTAATATTTAATGCCGATTGAATTTAATTTCGATTATTAAAAAAACGGATGTACTTATATTCAAAATATTATTAATTTCTTAACCTACGAACCTGCCTTGTTTTTGTCCTTGATTCACAACATCCTGGACGCTCCTAAAAATACATCGCCAGCACCAACGCAGATTTAAGAAATTAAATCCACTGAGTCCACGGAACTTCCGGTCGACTCTAGTTTATGGGCTCGCGAGGGTACATATAATGAAAATTAAACCATAACAAGTTGGGAACTATTTTTAAACGTAATGGATAGTTTTATTATAGTTTTGAATTATAATACACGATAATGTGGCCAAGAGTTAGAATAATGTAATGCCCAAAGCATGACATCCAGAATAAATTAATATTATCTCCAAAATGTAGTTCAGTTATTATTTGGAAGTTAACCATAAATATTCAATATGAAAAATGTTTTATGCTGCAAATTAAGTGTTCAACATGGCATATTTATTTATGCATATTTATCTTTGTCTGTTTACAATTCATTTTGCGAATTATTTGTCGATAATTCTTTGATTAATATTAAATGCCGATTGAATTTAATTTCGAATCTCAAAAAAACGGATGTACTTATATTCAAAATAGTATTAATTTCTTAACCTACGAACCTGCCTTGTTTTTGTCCTTTATTCACAACATCCTGGACGCTCCTAAAATAACATCGCCAGCACCAACGCAGATTAAAGCTATTACATCCACTGAATCCACGGAACTTCCGGTCGACTCTAGTTTATGGGCTCGCGAGGGTACATATAATGAAAATTAAACCATAACAAGTTGGGAATTATTTTTAAACGTAATGGATATAAGTTTTGAATTATAATACACGATAATGTGGCCAAAAGTTAGAATAATGTAATGCCCAATGCATGACATCAAGAATAAATTAATATTATCTCCAAAATGTAGTTCAGCTATTATATGGAAGTTAACCATAAAGATTCAATATGAAAAATGTTTTTATGCTGCAAATTAAGTGTTCAACATGGCATATTAATTTTATGCATATTTATCTTTGTCTGTTTACAATTCATTTTGCGAATTATTTGTCGATAATTTTTTGATTAATATTTAATGCCGATTGAATTTAATTTCGAATCTCAAAAAAACGGATGTACTTATATTCAAAATAGTATTAATTTCTTAACCTACGAACCTGCCTTGTTTTTGTCCTTTATTCACAACATCCTGGACGCTCCTAAAAATACATCGCCAGCACCAACGCAGATTAAAGCAATTACATCCACTGAATCCACGGAACTTCCGGTCGACTCTAGTTTATGGGCTCGCGAGGGTACATATAATGAAAATTAAACCATAACAAGTTGGGAATTATTTTTAAACGTAATGGATATAAGTTTGAATTATAATACACGATAATGTGGCCAAGAGTTAGAATAATGTAATGCCCAATGCATGACATCAAGAATAAATTAATATTATCTCCAAAATGTAGTTCAGTTATTATTTGGAAGTTAACCATAAATATTCAATATGAAAAATGTTTTATGCTGCAAATTAAGTGTTCAATTTAAGTGTTGGGAATTATTTTTAAACGTAATGGATATAAGTTTTGAATTATAATACACGATAATGTGGCCAAAAGTTAGAATAATGTCATGCCCAATGCATGACATCAAGAATAAATTAATATTATCTCCAAAATGTAGTTCAGTATTATTTGGAAGTTAACCATAAATATTCAATATGAAAAATGTGTTTATGCTGCAAATTAAGTATTCAACATGGCATATTAATTTTATGCATATTTATCTTTGTCTGTTTACAATTCATTTTGCGAATTATTTGTCGATAATTTTTTGATTAATATTTAATGCCGATTGAATTTAATTTCGAATCTCAAAAAAACGGATGTACTTATATTCAAAATAGTATTAATTTCTTAACCTACGAACCTGCCTTGTTTTTGTCCTTTATTCACAACATCCTGGACGCTCCTAAAAATACATCGCCAGCACCAACGCAGATTAAAGCAATTACATCCACTGAATCCACGGAACTTCCGGTCGACTCTAGTTTATGGGCTCGCGAGGGTACATATAATGAAAATTAAACCATAACAAGTTGGGAATTATTTTTAAACGTAATGGATATAAGTTTTGAATTATAATACACGATAATGTGGCCAAGAGTTAGAATAATGTAATGCCCAAAGCATGACATCAAGAATAAATTAATATTATCTCCAAAATGTAGTTCAGTTATTATTTGGAAGTTAACCATAAATATTCAATATGAAAAATGTTTTTATGCTGCAAATTAATTTTATGGCATGGCATATTAATTTTATGCATATTAATCTTTGTTTGTTTACAATTCATATTGCGAATTATTAGTCGATAATTCTTTGATTAATATTTAATGCCGGTTGAATTTAATTTCGATTATCAAAAAAACGGATGTACTTATATTCAAAATATTATTAATTTCTTAACCTACGAACCTGCCTTGTTTTTGTCCTTTATTCACAACATCCTGGACGCTCCTAAAAATACATCGCCAGCACCAACGCAAATTAAAGCAATTACATCCACTGAATCCACGGAACTTCCGGTCGACTCTAGTTTATGGGCTCGCGAGGGTACATATAATGAAAATTAAACCATAACAAGTTGGGAATTATTTTTAAACGTAATGGATATAAGTTTTGAATTACACGATAATGTGGCCAAAAGTTAGAATAATGTCATGCCCAATGCATGACATCAAGAATAAATTAATATTATCTCCAAAATGTAGTTCAGTTATTATTCGGAAGTTAACCATAAAGATTCAATATGAAAAATGTTTTTATGCTGCAAATTAAGTGTTTAACATGGCATATTAATTTTATGCATATTTATCTATGTCTGTTTACAATTCATTTTGCGAATTATTTGTCGATAATTTTTGATTAATATTTAATGCCGATTGAATTTAATTTCGATTATTAAAAAAACGGATGTACTTATATTCAAAATATTATTAATTTCTTAACCTACGAACCTGCCTTGTTTTTGTCCTTGATTCACAACATCCTGGACGCTCCTAAAAATACATCGCCAGCACCAACGCAGATTTAAGAAATTAAATCCACTGAGTCCACGGAACTTCCGGTCGACTCTAGTTTATGGGCTCGCGAGGGTACATATAATGAAAATTAAACCATAACAAGTTGGGAACTATTTTTAAACGTAATGGATAGTTTTATTATAGTTTTGAATTATAATACACGATAATGTGGCCAAGAGTTAGAATAATGTAATGCCCAAAGCATGACATCCAGAATAAATTAATATTATCTCCAAAATGTAGTTCAGTTATTATTTGGAAGTTAACCATAAATATTCAATATGAAAAATGTGTTTATGCTGCAAATTAAGTGTTCAACATGGCATATTTATTTTATGCATATTTATCTTTGTCTGTTTACAATTCATTTTGCGAATTATTTGTCGATAATTCTTTGATTAATATTAAATGCCGATTGAATTTAATTTCGAATCTCAAAAAAACGGATGTACTTATATTCAAAATAGTATTAATTTCTTAACCTATACACGGAACTTCCGGTCGACTCTAGTTTATGGGCTCGCGAGGGTACATATAATGAAAATTAAACCATAACAAGTTGGGAATTATTTTTAAACGTAATGGATATAAGTTTTGAATTATAATACACGATAATGTGGCCAAAAGTTAGAATAATGTAATGCCCAATGCATGACATCAAGAATAAATTAATATTATCTCCAAAATGTAGTTCAGCTATTATATGGAAGTTAACCATAAAGATTCAATATGAAAATGTTTTTATGCTGCAAATTAAGTGTTCAACATGGCATATTAATTTTATGCATATTTATCTTTGTCTGTTTACAATCATTTGCGAATTATTTGTCGATAATTTTTGATTAATATTTAATGCCGATTGAATTTAATTTCGATTATCAAAAAAACGGATGTACTTATATTCAAAATATTATTAATTTCTTAACCTACGAACCTGCCTTGTTTTTGTCCTTGATTCACAACATCCTGGACGCTCCTAAAAATACATCGCCAGCACCAACGCAGATTTAAGAAATTAAATCCACTGAGTCCACGGAACTTCCGGTCGACTCTAGTTTATGGGCTCGCGAGGGTACATATAATGAAAATTAAACCATAACAAGTTGGGAATATTTTTAAACGTAATGGAATATAAGTTTTGAATTATAATACACGATAATGTGGCCAAGAGTTAGAATAATGTAATGCCCAAGCATGACATCAAGAATAAATTAATATTATCTCCAAAATGTAGTTCAGTTATTATTTGGAAGTTAACCATAAATATTCAATATGAAAAATGTTTTTATGCTGCAAATTAATTTTATCATGGCATATTAATTTTATGCATATTATCTTTGTTTGTTTACAATTCATATTGCGAATTATTAGTCGATAATTCTTTGATTAATATTTAATGCCGGTTGAATTTAATTTCGATTATCAAAAAAACGGATGTACTTATATTCAAAATATTATTAATTTCTTAACCTACGAACCTGCCTTGTTTTGTCCTTTATTCACAACATCCTGGACGCTCCTAAAATACATCGCCAGCACCAACGCAGATTAAAGCATTACATCCACTGAATCCACGGAACTTCCGGTCGACTCTAGTTTATGGGCTCGCGAGGGTACATATAATGAAAATTAAACCATAACAAGTTGGGAATTATTTTTAAACGTAATGGATATAAGTTTGAATTATAATACACGATAATGTGGCCAAAGTTAGAATATGTAATGCCCAATGCATGACATCAAGAATAAATTAATATTATCTCCAAAATGTAGTTCAGTATTATATGGAAGTTAACCATAAAGATTCAATATGAAAATGTTTTTATGCTGCAAATTAAGTGTTCAACATGGCATATTAATTTTATGCATATTTATCTTTGTCTGTTTACAATTCATTTGCGAATATTTGTCGATAATTTTTGATTAATATTTAATGCCGATTGAATTTAATTTCGATTATCAAAAAAACGGATGTACTTATATTCAAAATATTATTAATTTCTTAACCTACGAACCTGCCTTGTTTTGTCCTTGATTCACAACATCCTGGACGCTCCTAAAAATACATCGCCAGCACCAACGCAGATTTAAGAAATTAAATCCACTGAGTCCACGGAACTTCCGGTCGACTCTAGTTTATGGGCTCGCGAGGGTACATATAATGAAAATTAAACCATAACAAGTTGGGAATATTTTTAAACGTAATGGATAGTTTATTATTTGAATTATAATACACGATAATGTGGCCAAGAGTTAGAATAATGTAATGCCCAAGCATGACATCAAGAATAAATTAATATTATCTCCAAAATGTAGTTCAGTTATTATTTGGAAGTTAACCATAAATATTCAATATGAAAAATGTTTTATGCTGCAAATTAAGTGTTCAACATGGCATATTATTTTATGCATATTTATCTTTGTCTGTTTACAATTCATTTTGCGAATTATTTGTCGATAATTCTTTGATTAATATTAATGCCGATTGAATTTAATTTCGAATCTCAAAAAAAACGGATGTACTTATATTCAAAATAGTATTAATTTCTTAACCTACGAACCTGCCTTGTTTTTGTCCTTTATTCACAACATCCTGGACGCTCCTAAAATAACATCGCCAGCACCAACGCAGATTAAAGCTATTACATCCACTGAATCCACGGAACTTCCGGTCGACTCTAGTTTATGGGCTCGCGAGGGTACATATAATGAAAATTAAACCATAACAAGTTGGGAATTATTTTTAAACGTAATGGATATAAGTTTGAATTATAATACACGATAATGTGGCCAAAGTTAGAATAATGTAATGCCCAATGCATGACATCAAGAATAAATTAATATTATCTCCAAAATGTAGTTCAGCTATTATATGGAAGTTAACCATAAAGATTCAATATGAAAAATGTTTTTATGCTGCAAATTAAGTGTTCAACATGGCATATTAATTTTATGCATATTTATCTTTGTCTGTTTACAATTCATTTGCGAATTATTTGTCGATAATTTTTTGATTAATATTTAATGCCGATTGAATTTAATTTCGATTATCAAAAAAACGGATGTACTTATATTCAAAATATTATTAATTTCTTAACCTACGAACCTGCCTTGTTTTTGTCCTTGATTCACAACATCCTGGACGCTCCTAAAAATACATCGCCAGCACCAACGCAGATTTAAGAAATTAAATCCACTGAGTCCACGGAACTTCCGGTCGACTCTAGTTTATGGGCTCGCGAGGGTACATATAATGAAAATTAAACCATAACAAGTTGGGAATTATTTTTAAACGTAATGGATATAAGTTTTGAATTATAATAACGATAATGTGGCCAAAAGTTAGAATAATGTCATGCCCAATGCATGACATCAAGAATAAATTAATATTATCTCCAAAAATGTAGTTCAGTTATTATTTGGAAGTTAACCATAAATATTCAATATGAAAAATGTGTTTATGCTGCAAATTAAGTGTTCAACATGGCATATTAATTTTATGCATATTTATCTTTGTCTGTTTACAATCATTTTGCGAATTATTTGTCGATAATTCTTTGATTAATATTTAATGCCGATTGAATTTAATTTCGAATCTCAAAAAAACGGATGTACTTATATTCAAAATAGTATTAATTTCTTAACCTACGAACCTGCCTTGTTTTTGTCCTTATTCACAACATCCTGGACGCTCCTAAAAATACATCGCCAGCACCAACGCAGATTAAAGAATTAATCCACTGAATCCACGGAACTTCCGGTCGACTCTAGTTTATGGGCTCGCGAGGGTACATATAATGAAAATTAAACCATAACAAGTTGGGAATTATTTTTAAACGTAATGGATATAAGTTTTGAATTATAATACACGATAATGTGGCCAAGAGTTAGAATAATGTAATGCCCAATGCATGACATCAAGAATAAATTAATATTATCTCCAAAATGTAGTTCATTATTATTTGGAAGTTAACCATAAATATTCAATATGAAAATGTGTTTATGCTGCAAATTAAGTTTCAACATGGCATATTAATTTGTATATTTATCTTTGTCTGTTTACAATTCATTTTGCAATTATTTGTCGATAATTTTTGATTAATATTTAATGCCGATTGAATTTAATTTCGAATCTCAAAAAAACGGATGTACTATATTCAAAATAGTATTAATTTCTTAACCTACGAACCTGCCTTGTTTTTGTCCTTTATTCACAACATCCTGGACGCTCTAAAAATACATCGCCAGCACCAACGCAGATTAAAGCAATTACATCCACTGAATCCACGGAACTTCGGTCGACTCTAGTTTATGGGCTCGCGAGGGTACATATAATGAAAATTAAACCATAACAAGTTGGGAATTATTTTTAAACGTAATGGATATAAGTTTGAATTATAATACACGATAATGTGGCCAAAAGTTAGAATAATGTCATGCCCAATGTATGACATCAAGAATAAATTAATATTATCTCCAAAATTAGTTCAGTTATTATTTGGAATTAACCATAAATATTCAATATGAAAAATGTTTTTTATGCTGCAAATTAAGTGTTCAATTTAAGTGTTGGGAATTATTTTTAAACGTAATGGATATAAGTTTTGAATTATAATACACGATAATGTGGCCAAAAGTTAGAATAATTCATGCCCAATGTATGACATCAAGAATAAATTAATATTATCTCCAAATGTAGTTCAGTTATTATTTGGAAGTTAACCATAAATATTCAATATGAAAAATGTTTTTATGCTGCAAATTAATTTAGCATGGCATATTAATTTATGCATATTAATCTTTGTCTGTTTACAATTCATTTGCGAATTATTAGTCGATAATTCTTTGATAATATTTAATGCCGGTTGAATTTAATTTCGATTATCAAAAAAACGGATGTACTTATATTCAAAATATTATTAATTTCTTAACCTACGAACCTGCCTTGTTTTTGTCCTTATTCACAACATCCTGGACGCTCCTAAAAATACATCGCCAGCACCAACGCAGATTAAAGCAATTACAATCCACTGATCCACGGAACTTCCGGTCGACTCTAGTTTATGGGCTCGCGAGGGTACATATAATGAAAATTAAACCATAACAAGTTGGGAATTATTTTTAAACGTAATGGATATAAGTTTTGAATTATAATACACGATAATGTGGCCAAAGTTAGAATAATGTATGCCCAATGCATGACATCAAGAATAAATTAATATTATCTCCAAAATGTAGTTCAGTTATTATTTGGAAGTTAACCATAAAATTCAATATGAAAAATGTTTTATGCTGCAAATTAAGTGTTCAACATGGCATATTAATTTTATGCATATTTATCTTTGTCTGTTACAATTCATTTTGCGAATTATTTGTCGATAATTTTTGATTAATATTTAATGCCGATTGAATTTAATTTCGATATCAAAAAAACGGATGTACTTATATTCAAAATATTATTAATTTCTTAACCTACGAACCTGCCTTGTTTTTGTCCTATTCACAACATCCTGGACGCTCCTAAAAATACATCGCCAGCACCAACGCAGATTTAAGAAATTAAATCCACTGAGTCCACGGAACTTCCGGTCGACTCTAGTTTATGGGCTCGCGAGGGTACATATAATGAAAATTAAACCATAACAAGTTGGGAACTATTTTTAAACGTAATGGATATAAGTTTTGAATTATAATACACGATAATGTGGCCAAGAGTTAGAATAATGTAATGCCCAAAGCATGACATCAAGAATAAATTAATATTATCTCCAAAATGTAGTTCAGTTATTATTTGGAAGTTAACCATAAATATTCAATATGAAAAATGTGTTTATGCTGCAAATTAAGTGTTCAACATGGCATATTAATTTTATGCATATTTATCTTTGTCTGTTTACAATTCATTTTGCGAATTATTTGTCGATAATTCTTTGATTAATATTAAATGCCGATTGAATTTAATTTCGAATCTCAAAAAAAACGGATGTACTTATATTCAAAATAGTATTAATTTCTTAACCTACGAACCTGCCTTGTTTTTGTCCTTTATTCACAACATCCTGGACGCTCCTAAAATACATCGCCAGCACCAACGCAGATTAAGCATTAAATCCACTGAATCCACGGAACTTCCGGTCGACTCTAGTTTATGGGCTCGCGAGGGTACATATAATGAAAATTAAACCATAACAAGTTGGGAATTATTTTTAAACGTAATGGATATAAGTTTGAATTATAATACACGATAATGTGGCCAAAGTTAGAATAATGTAATGCCCAATGCATGACATCAAGAATAAATTAATATTATCTCCAAAATGTAGTTCAGTTATTATTTGGAAGTTAACCATAAATATTCAATATGAAAAATGTTTTATGCTGCAAATTAAGTGTTCAACATGGCATATTAATTTTATGCATATTTATCTTTGTCTGTTTACAATTCATTTTGCGAATTATTTGTCGATAATTCTTTGATTAATATTAATGCCGATGAATTTAATTTCGAATCTCAAAAAAACGGATGTACTTATATTCAAAATAGTATTAATTTCTTAACCTACGAACCTGCCTTGTTTTTGTCCTTTATTCACAACATCCTGGACGCTCCTAAAATACATCGCCAGCACCAACGCAGATTAAGCAATTACATCCACTGAATCCACGGAACTTCCGGTCGACTCTAGTTTATGGGCTCGCGAGGGTACATATAATGAAAATTAAACCATAACAAGTTGGGAATTATTTTTAAACGTAATGGATATAAGTTTTGAATTATAATACACGATAATGTGGCCAAAAGTTAGAATAATGTAATGCCCAATGCATGACATCAAGAATAAATTAATATTATCTCCAAAATGTAGTTCAGTTATTATTGGAAGTTAACCATAAAATTCAATATGAAAAATGTTTTTATGCTGCAAATTAAGTGTTCAACATGGCATATTAATTTTATGCATATTTATCTTTGTCTGTTTACAATTCATTTTGCGAATTATTTGTCGATAATTTTTGATTAATATTTAATGCCGATTGAATTTAATTTCGATTATCAAAAAAACGGATGTACTTATATTCAAAATATTATTAATTTCTTAACCTACGAACCTGCCTTGTTTTTGTCCTTTATTCACAACATCCTGGACGCTCCTAAAAATACATCGCCAGCACCAACGCAGATTAAAGCAATTAAATCCACTGAATCCACGGAACTTCCGGTCGACTCTAGTTTATGGGCTCGCGAGGGTACATATAATGAAAATTAAACCATAACAAGTTGGGAATTATTTTTAAACGTAATGGATATAAGTTTGAATTATAATACACGATAATGTGGCCAAAAGTTAGAATAATGTCATGCCCAATGCATGACATCAAGAATAAATTAATATTATCTCCAAAATGTAGTTCAGTTATTATTTGGAAGTTAACCATAAATATTCAATATGAAAAATGTTTTATGCTGCAAATTAAGTGTTCAACATGGCATATTAATTTTATGCATATTTATCTTTGTCTGTTTACAATTCATTTTGCGAATTATTGTCGATAATTTTTTGATTAATATTTAATGCCGATTGAATTTAATTTCGAATCTCAAAAAAACGGATGTACTTATATTCAAAATAGTATTAATTTCTTAACCTACGAACCTGCCTTGTTTTTGTCCTTTATTCACAACATCCTGGACGCTCCTAAAAATACATCGCCAGCACCAACGCAGATTAAAGCAATTACATCCACTGAATCCACGGAACTTCCGGTCGACTCTAGTTTATGGGCTCGCGAGGGTACATATAATGAAAATTAAACCATAACAAGTTGGGAATTATTTTTAAACGTAATGGATATAAGTTTGAATTATAATACACGATAATGTGGCCAAAAGTTAGAATAATGTATGCCCAAGCATGACATCAAGAATAAATAATATTATCTCCAAAATGTAGTTCAGTATTATTGGAAGTTAACCATAAATATTCAATATGAAAAATGTTTTTATGCTGCAAATTAAGTGTTCAATTTAAGTGTTGGGAATTATTTTTAAACGTAATGGATATAAGTTTGAATTATAATACCGATCATGTGGCCAAAGTTAGAATAATGTATGCCCAAGCATGACATCAAGAATAAATTAATATTATCTCCAAATGTAGTTCAGTTATTATTTGGAAGTTAACCATAAATATTCAATATGAAAAATGTTTTTATGCTGCAAATTAAGTGTTCAACATGGCATATTAATTTTATGCATATTTATCTTTGTCTGTTTACAATTCATTTTGCGAATTATTTGTCGATAATTTTTTGATTAATATTTAATGCCGATTGAATTTAATTTCGATCTCAAAAAAACGGATGTACTTATATTCAAAATATTATTAATTTCTTAACCTACGAACCTGCCTTGTTTTTGTCCTTTATTCACAACATCCTGGACGCTCCTAAAAATACATCGCCAGCACCAACGCAGATTAAAGCAATTACATCCACTGAATCCACGGAACTTCCGGTCGACTCTAGTTTATGGGCTCGCGAGGGTACATATAATGAAAATTAAACCATAACAAGTTGGGAATTATTTTTAAACGTAATGGATATAAGTTTTGAATTATAATACACGATAATGTGGCCAAAAGTTAGAATAATGTCATGCCCAATGATGACATCAAGAATAAATTAATATTATCTCCAAAATGTAGTTCAGTTATTATTTGGAAGTTAACCATAAATATTCAATATGAAAAATGTTTTTATGCTGCAAATTAATGTTAACATGGCATATTAATTTTATGCATATTATCTTTGTCTGTTTACAATTCATATTGCGAATTATTAGTCGATAATTCTTTGATTAATATTTAATGCCGATTGAATTTAATTTCGATTATCAAAAAAACGGATGTACTTATATTCAAAATATTATTAATTTCTTAACCTACGAACCTGCCTTGTTTTTGTCCTTTATTCACAACATCCTGGACGCTCCTAAAAATACATCGCCAGCACCAACGCAAATTAAAGCAATTACATCCACTGAATCCACGGAACTTCCGGTCGACTCTAGTTTATGGGCTCGCGAGGGTACATATAATGAAAATTAAACCATAACAAGTTGGGAATTATTTTTAAACGTAATGGATATAAGTTTTGAATTATAATACACGATAATGTGGCCAAAAGTTAGAATAATGTCATGCCCAATGCATGACATCAAGAATAAATTAATATTATCTCCAAAATGTAGTTCAGTTATTATTTGGAAGTTAACCATAAAGATTCAATATGAAAATGTTTTTATGCTGCAAATTAAGTGTTCAACATGGCATATTAATTTTATGCATATTTATCTTTGTCTGTTTACAATTCATTTTGCGAATTATTTGTCGATAATTTTTTGATTAATATTTAATGCCGATTGAATTTAATTTCGATTATCAAAAAAACGGATGTACTTATATTCAAAATATTATTAATTTCTTAACCTACGAACCTGCCTTGTTTTTGTCCTTGATTCACAACATCCTGGACGCTCCTAAAAATACATCGCCAGCACCAACGCAGATTTAAGAAATTAAATCCACTGAGTCCACGGAACTTCCGGTCGACTCTAGTTTATGGGCTCGCGAGGGTACATATAATGAAAATTAAACCATAACAAGTTGGGAATTATTTTAAACGTAATGGATATAAGTTTTGAATTATAATACACGATAATGTGGCCAAGAGTTAGAATAATGTAATGCCCAAAGCATGACATCAAGAATAAATTAATATTATCTCCAAAATGTAGTTCAGTTATTATTTGGAAGTTAACCATAAATATTCAATATGAAAAATGTTTTATGCTGCAAATTAAGTGTTCAACATGGCATATTAATTTTATGCATATTTATCTTTGTCTGTTTACAATTCATTTTGCGAATTATTTGTCGATAATTCTTTGATTAATATTAATGCCGATTGAATTTAATTTCGAATCTCAAAAAAACGGATGTACTTATATTCAAAATAGTATTAATTTCTTAACCTACGAACCTGCCTTGTTTTTGTCCTTTATTCACAACATCCTGGACGCTCCTAAAAATACATCGCCAGCACCAACGCAGATTAAAGCTATTACATCCACTGAATCCACGGAACTTCCGGTCGACTCTAGTTTATGGGCTCGCGAGGGTACATATAATGAAAATTAAACCATAACAAGCTGGGAATTATTTTTAAACGTAATGGATATAAGTTTTGAATTATAATACACGATAATGTGGCCAAAAGTTAGAATAATGTAATGCCCAATGCATGACATCAAGAATAAATTAATATTATCTCCAAAATGTAGTTCAGCTATTATATGGAAGTTAACCATAAAGATTCAATATGAAAAATGTTTTTATGCTGCAAATTAAGTGTTCAACATGGCATATTAATTTATGCATATTTATCTTTGTCTGTTAACAATTCATTTTGCGAATTATTTGTCGATAATTTTTTGATTAATATTTAATGCCGATTGAATTTAATTTCGATTATCAAAAAAACGGATGTACTTATATTCAAAATATTATTAATTTCTTAACCTACGAACCTGCCTTGTTTTTGTCCTTTATTCACAACATCCTGGACGCTCCTAAAAATACATCGCCAGCACCAACGCAGATTAAAGCAATTACATCCACTGAATCCACGGAACTTCCGGTCGACTCTAGTTTATGGGCTCGCGAGGGTACATATAATGAAAATTAAACCATGACAAGTTGGGAATTATTTTTAAACGTAATGGATATAAGTTTTGAATTATAATACACGATAATGTGGCCAAGAGTTAGAATAATGTCATGCCCAAAGCATGACATCAAGAATAAATTAATATTATCTCCAAAATGTAGTTCAGTTATTATTTGGAAGTTAACCATAAATATTCAATATGAAAAATGTGTTTATGCTGCAAATTAAGTGTTCAACATGGCATATTAATTTTATGCATATTTATCTTTGTCTGTTTACAATTCATTTTCGAATTATTTGTCGATAATTCTTTGATTAATATTTAATGCCGATTGAATTTAATTTCGAATCTCAAAAAAACGGATGTACTTATATTCAAAATAGTATTAATTTCTTAACCTACGAACCTGCCTTGTTTTTGTCCTTTATTCACAACATCCTGGACGCTCCTAAAAATACATCGCCAGCACCAACGCAGATTAAAGCAATTACATCCACTGAATCCACGGAACTTCCGGTCGACTCTAGTTTATGGGCTCGCGAGGGTACATATAATGAAAATTAAACCATAACAAGTTGGGAATTATTTTTAAACGTAATGGATATAAGTTTTGAATTATAATACACGATAATGTGGCCAAAAGTTAGAATAATGTCATGCCCAATGCATGACATCAAGAATAAATGAATATTATCTCCAAAATGTAGTTCAGTTATTATTTGGAAGTTAACCATAAATATTCAATATGAAAAATGTTTTTATGCTGCAAATTAAGTGTTCAATTTAAGTGTTGGAAATTATTTTTAAACGTAATGGATATAAGTTTTGAATTATAATACACGATAATGTGGCCAAAAGTTAGAATAATGTCATGCCCAATGCATGACATCAAGAATAAATTAATATTATCTCCAAAATGTAGTTCAGTTATTATTTGGAAGTTAACCATAAAGATTCAATATGAAAAATGTTTTTATGCTGCAAATTAAGTGTTCAACATGGCATATTAATTTATGCATATTTATCTTTGTCTGTTAACAATTCATTTTGCGAATTATTTGTCGATAATTTTTTGATTAATATTTAATGCCGATTGAATTTAATTTCGATTATCAAAAAAACGGATGTACTTATATTCAAAATAGTATTAATTTCTTAACCTACGAACCTGCCTTGTTTTTGTCCTTTATTCACAACATCCTGGACGCTCCTAAAAATACATCGCCAGCACCAACGCAGATTTAAGAAATTAAATCCACTGAATCCACGGAACTTCCGGTCGACTCTAGTTTATGGGCTCGCGAGGGTACATATAATGAAAATTAAACCATAACAAGTTGGGAATTATTTTTAAACGTAATGGATATAAGTTTTGAATTATAATACACGATAATGTGGCCAAGAGTTAGAATAATGTAATGCCCAAAGCATGACATCAAGAATAAATTAATATTATCTCCAAAATGTAGTTCAGTTATTATTTGGAAGTTAACCATAAATATTCAATATGAAAAATGTGTTTATGCTGCAAATTAAGTGTTCAACATGGCATATTAATTTTATGCATATTTATCTTTGTCTGTTTACAATTCATTTTCGAATTATTTGTCGATAATTCTTTGATTAATATTTAATGCCGATTGAATTTAATTTCGAATCTCAAAAACACGGATGTACTTATATTCAAAATAGTATTAATTTCTAACCTACGAACCTGCCATGTTTTTGTCCTTTATTCACAACATCCTGGACGCTCCTAAAAATACATCGCCAGCACCAACGCAGATTAAAGCAATTACATCCACTGAATCCACGGAACTTCCGGTCGACTCTAGTTTATGGGCTCGCGAGGGTACATATAATGAAAATTAAACCATAACAAGTTGGGAATTATTTTAAACGTAATGGATATAAGTTTTGAATTATAATACACGATAATGTGGCCAAAAGTTAGAATAATGTCATGCCCAATGCATGACATCAAGAATAAATTAATATTATCTCCAAATGTAGTTCAGTTATTATTTGGAAGTTAACCATAAATATTCAATATGAAAAATGTTTTATGCTGCAAATTAAGTGTTCAATTTAAGTGTTGGGAATTATTTTTAAACTTAATGGATATAAGTTTTGAATTATAATACACGATAATGTGGCCAAAAGTTAGAATAATGTCATGCCCAATGCATGACATCAAGAATAAATTAATATTATCTCCAAAATGTAGTTCAGTTATTATTTGGAAGTTAACCATAAATATTCAATATGAAAAATGTTTTTATGCTGCAAATTAAGTGTTCAACATGGCATATTAATTTTATGCATATTTATCTTTGTCTGTTAACAATTCATTTTGCGAATTATTTGTCGATAATTTTTTGATTAATATTTAATGCCGATTGAATTTAATTTCGATTATCAAAAAAACGGATGTACTTATATTCAAAATATTATTAATTTCTTAACCTACGAACCTGCCTTGTTTTTGTCCTTTATTCACAACATCCTGGACGCTCCTAAAAATACATCGCCAGCACCAACGCAGATTAAAGCAATTACATCCACTGAATCCACGGAACTTCCGGTCGACTCTAGTTTATGGGCTCGCGAGGGTACATATAATGAAAATTAAACCATGACAAGTTGGGAATTATTTTTAAACGTAATGGATATAAGTTTTGAATTATAATACACGATAATGTGGCCAAGAGTTAGAATAATGTCATGCCCAAAGCATGACATCAAGAATAAATTAATATTATCTCCAAAATGTAGTTCAGTTATTATTTGGAAGTTAACCATAAATATTCAATATGAAAAATGTGTTTATGCTGCAAATTAAGTGTTCAACATGGCATATTAATTTTATGCATATTTATCTTTGTCTGTTTACAATTCATTTTTCGAATTATTTGTCGATAATTCTTTGATTAATATTTAATGCCGATTGAATTTAATTTCGAATCTCAAAAAAACGGATGTACTTATATTCAAAATAGTATTAATTTCTTAACCTACGAACCTGCCTTGTTTTTGTCCTTTATTCACAACATCCTGGACGCTCCTAAAAATACATCGCCAGCACCAACGCAGATTAAAGCAATTACATCCACTGAATCCACGGAACTTCCGGTCGACTCTAGTTTATGGGCTCGCGAGGGTACATATAATGAAAATTAAACCATAACAAGTTGGGAATTATTTTTAAACGTAATGGATATAAGTTTTGAATTATAATACACGATAATGTGGCCAAAAGTTAGAATAATGTCATGCCCAATGCATGACATCAAGAATAAATTAATATTATCTCCAATATGTAGTTCAGTTATTATTTGGAAGTTAACCATAAATATTCAATATGAAAAATGTTTTTATGCTGCAAATTAAGTGTTCAATTTAAGTGTTGGGAATTATTTTTAAACGTAATGGATATAAGTTTTGAATTATAATACACGATAATGTGGCCAAAAGTTAGAATAATGTCATGCCCAATGCATGACATCAAGAATAAATTAATATTATCTCCAAAATGTAGTTCAGTTATTATTTGGAAGTTAACCATAAAGATTCAATATGAAAAATGTTTTTATGCTGCAAATTAAGTGTTCAACATGGCATATTAATTTTATGCATATTTATCTTTGTCTGTTTACAATTCATTTTGCGAATTATTTGTCGATAATTTTTTGATTAATATTTAATGCCGATTGAATTTAATTTCGATTATCAAAAAAACGGATGTACTTATATTCAAAATATTATTAATTTCTTAACCTACGAACCTGCCTTGTTTTTGTCCTTGATTCACAACATCCTGGACGCTCCTAAAAATACATCGCCAGCACCAACGCAGATTTAAGAATTAAATCCACTGAGTCCACGGAACTTCCGGTCGACTCTAGTTTATGGGCTCGCGAGGGTACATATAATGAAAATTAAACCATAACAAGTTGGGAATTATTTTTAAACGTAATGGATATAAGTTTTGAATTATAATACACGATAATGTGGCCAAGAGTTAGAATAATGTCATGCCCAAAGCATGACATCAAGAATAAATTAATATTATCTCCAAAATGTAGTTCAGTTATTATTTGGAAGTTAACCATAAATATTCAATATGAAAAATGTGTTTATGCTGCAAATTAAGTGTTCAACATGGCATATTAATTTTATGCATATTTATCTTTGTCTGTTTACAATTCATTTTGCGAATTATTTGTCGATAATTTTTTGATTAATATTTAATGCCGATTGAATTTAATTTCGAATCTCAAAAAAACGGATGTACTTATATTCAAAATAGTATTAATTTCTTAACCTACGAACCTGCCTTGTTTTTGTCCTTTATTCACAACATCCTGGACGCTCCTAAAAATACATCGCCAGCACCAACGCAGATTAAAGCAATTACATCCACTGAATCCACGGAACTTCCGGTCGACTCTAGTTTATGGGCTCGCGAGGGTACATATAATGAAAATTAAACCATAACAAGTTGGGAATTATTTTTAAACGTAATGGATATAAGTTTTGAATTATAATACACGATAATGTGGCCAAAAGTTAGAATAATGTCATGCCCAATGTATGACATCAAGAATAAATTAATATTATCTCCAATATGTAGTTCAGTTATTATTTGGAAGTTAACCATAAATATTCAATATGAAAAATGTTTTTATGCTGCAAATTAAGTGTTCAATTTAAGTGTTGGGAATTATTTTTAAACGTAATGGATATAAGTTTTGAATTATAATACACGATAATGTGGCCAAAAGTTAGAATAATGTCATGCCCAATGCATGACATCAAGAATAAATTAATATTATCTCCAAAATGTAGTTCAGTTATTATTTGGAAGTTAACCATAAAGATTCAATATGAAAAATGTTTTTATGCTGCAAATTAAGTGTTCAACATGGCATATTAATTTTATGCATATTTATCTTTGTCTGTTTACAATTCATTTTGCGAATTATTTGTCGATAATTTTTTGATTAATATTTAATGCCGATTGAATTTAATTTCGATTATCAAAAAAACGGATGTACTTATATTCAAAATATTATTAATTTCTTAACCTACGAACCTGCCTTGTTTTTGTCCTTGATTCACAACATCCTGGACGCTCCTAAAAATACATCGCCAGCACCAACGCAGATTAAGAATTAAATCCACTGAGTCCACGGAACTTCCGGTCGACTCTAGTTTATGGCTCGCGAGGGTACATATAATGAAAATTAAACCATAACAAGTTGGGAATTATTTTTAAACGTAATGGATATAAGTTTTGAATTATAATACACGATAATGTGGCCAAAGTTAGAATAATGTAATGCCCAATGCATGACATCAAGAATAAATTAATATTATCTCCAAAATGTAGTTCAGTTATTATTTGGAAGTTAACCATAAAGATTCAATATGAAAAATGTTTTTATGCTGCAAATTAAGTGTTCAACATGGCATATTAATTTTATGCATATTTATCTTTTGTTCATTCATTTTTTATTTGTCGATAATTCTTGATTAATATTTAATGATTGAATTTAATTTCGATTCAAAAAACGGATGTATTATATAAAAATTTCTTAACCTACGAACCTGCCTTGTTTTTGTCCTTTATTCACAACATCCTGGACGCTCCTAAAAATACATCGCCAGCACCAACGCAGATTAAAGCAATTACATCCACTGAATCCACGGAACTTCCGGTCGACTCTAGTTTATGGGCTCGCGAGGGTACATATAATGAAAATTAAACCATAACAAGTTGGGAATTATTTTTAAACGTAATGGATATAAGTTTTGAATTATAATACACGATAATGTGGCCAAAAGTTAGAATAATGTCATGCCCAATGCATGACATCAAGAATAAATTAATATTATCTCCAAATGTAGTTCAGTTATTATTTGGAAGTTAACCATAAATATTCAATATGAAAAATGTTTTATGCTGCAATTAAGTGTTCAATTTAAGTGTTGGGAATTATTTTTAAACGTAATGGATATAAGTTTTGAATTATAATACACGATAATGTGGCCAAAAGTTAGAATAATGTCATGCCCAATGCATGACATCAAGAATAAATTAAATTATCCAAATGTAGTTCATTAATTGGAAGTTAACCATAAAGATTCAATATGAAAATGTTTTTATGCTGCAAATTAAGTGTTCAACATGGCATATTAATTTTATGCATATTTATCTTTGTCTGTTTACAATTCATTTTGCGAATTATTTGTCGATAATTTTTTGATTAATATTTAATGCCGATTGAATTTAATTTCGATTATCAAAAAAACGGATGTACTTATATTCAAAATATTATTAATTTCTTAACCTACGAACCTGCCTTGTTTTTGTCCTTGATTCACAACATCCTGGACGCTCCTAAAAATACATCGCCAGCACCAACGCAGATTAAAAAATTAAATCCACTGAGTCCACGGAACTTCCGGTCGACTCTAGTTTATGGGCTCGCGAGGGTACATATAATGAAAATTAAACCATAACAAGTTGGGAATTATTTTTAAACGTAATGGATATAAGTTTTGAATTATAATACACGATAATGTGGCCAAAAGTTAGAATAATGTCATGCCCAATGCATGACATCAAGAATAAATTAATATTATCTCCAAAATGTAGTTCAGTTATTATTTGGAAGTTAACCATAAAGATTCAATATGAAAAATGTTTTTATGCTGCAAATTAAGTGTTCAACATGGCATATTAATTTTATGCATATTTATCTTTGTCTGTTTACAATTCATTTTGCGAATTATTTGTCGATAATTTTTGATTAATATTTAATGCCGATTGAATTTAATTTCGATTATCAAAAAAACGGATGTACTTATATTCAAAATATTATTAATTTCTTAACCTACGAACCTGCCTTGTTTTTGTCCTTGATTCACAACATCCTGGACGCTCCTAAAAATACATCGCCAGCACCAACGCAGATTTAAGAAATTAAATCCACTGAGTCCACGGAACTTCCGGTCGACTCTAGTTTATGGGCTCGCGAGGGTACATATAATGAAAATTAAACCATAACAAGTTGGGAATTATTTTTAAACGTAATGGATATAAGTTTTGAATTATAATACACGATAATGTGGCCAAAAGTTAGAATAATGTCATGCCCAAGCATGACATCAAGAATAAATAATATTATCTCCAAATGTAGTTATTATTTGGAAGTTAACCATAAATATTCAATATGAAAAATGTTTTTATGCTGCAAATTAAGTGTTAATTTAAGTGTTGGGAATTATTTTAAACGTAATGGATATAAGTTTGAATTATAATACACGATAATGTGGCCAAAGTTAGAATAATGTCATGCCAATGCATGACATCAAGAATAAATTAATATTATCTCCAAAATGTAGTTCAGTTATTATTTGGAAGTTAACCATAAAGATTCAATATGAAAAATGTTTTTATGCTGCAAATTAAGTGTTCAACATGGCATATTAATTTTATGCATATTTATCTTTGTCTGTTTACAATTCATTTTGCGAATTATTTGTCGATAATTTTTTGATTAATATTTAATGCCGATTGAATTTAATTTCGATTATCAAAAAAACGGATGTACTTATATTCAAAATATTATTAATTTCTTAACCTACGAACCTGCCTTGTTTTTGTCCTTGATTCACAACATCCTGGACGCTCCTAAAAATACATCGCCAGCACCAACGCAGATTTAAGAAATTAATCCACTGAGTCCACGGAACTTCCGGTCGACTCTAGTTTATGGGCTCGCGAGGGTACATATAATGAAAATTAAACCATAACAAGTTGGGAATTATTTTTAAACGTAATGGATATAAGTTTTGAATTATAATACACGATAATGTGGCCAAAAGTTAGAATAATGTATGCCAATGCATGACATCAAGAAAATTAATATTATCTCCAAATGTATTCAGTTATTATTTGGAAGTTAACATAAAATTCAATATAAAAATGTTTTTATGCTGCAAATTAAGTGTTCAATTTAAGTGTTGGGAATTATTTTTAAACGTAATGGATATAAGTTTTGAATTATAATACACGATAATGTGGCCAAAAGTTAGAATAATGTCATGCCCAATGCATGACATCAAGAATAAATTAATATTATCTCCAAATGTAGTTCAGTTATTATTTGGAAGTTAACCATAAAATTCAATATGAAAAATGTTTTTATGCTGCAAATTAAGTGTTCAACATGGCATATTAATTTTATGCATATTTATCTTTGTCTGTTTACAATTCATTTTGCGAATTATTTGTCGATAATTTTTGATTAATATTTAATGCCGATTGAATTTAATTTCGATTATCAAAAAAACGGATGTACTTATATTCAAAATATTATTAATTTCTTAACCTACGAACCTGCCTTGTTTTTGTCCTTGATTCACAACATCCTGGACGCTCCTAAAAATACATCGCCAGCACCAACGCAGATTTAAGAAATTAAATCCACTGAGTCCACGGAACTTCCGGTCGACTCTAGTTTATGGGCTCGCGAGGGTACATATAATGAAAATTAAACCATAACAAGTTGGGAATTATTTTTAAACGTAATGGATATAAGTTTTGAATTATAATACACGATAATGTGGCCAAGAGTTAGAATAATGTAATGCCCAAAGCATGACATCAAGAATAAATTAATATTATCTCCAAAATGTAGTTCAGTTATTATTTGGAAGTTAACCATAAATATTCAATATGAAAAATGTGTTTATGCTGCAAATTAAGTGTTCAACATGGCATATTAATTTTATGCATATTTATCTTTGTCTGTTTACAATTCATTTTTCGAATTATTTGTCGATAATTCTTTGATTAATATTTAATGCCGATTGAATTTAATTTCGAATCTCAAAAAAACGGATGTACTTATATTCAAAATAGTATTAATTTCTTAACCTACGAACCTGCCTTGTTTTTGTCCTTTATTCACAACATCCTGGACGCTCCTAAAAATACATCGCCAGCACCAACGCAGATTAAAGCAATTACATCCACTGAATCCACGGAACTTCCGGTCGACTCTAGTTTATGGGCTCGCGAGGGTACATATAATGAAAATTAAACCATAACAAGTTGGGAATTATTTTTAAACGTAATGGATATAAGTTTTGAATTATAATACACGATAATGTGGCCAAAAGTTAGAATAATGTCATGCCCAATGCATGACATCAAGAATAAATTAATATTATCTCCAATATGTAGTTCAGTTATTATTTGGAAGTTAACCATAAATATTCAATATGAAAAATGTTTTTATGCTGCAAATTAAGTGTTCAATTTAAGTGTTGGGAATTATTTTTAAACGTAATGGATATAAGTTTTGAATTATAATACACGATAATGTGGCCAAAAGTTAGAATAATGTCATGCCCAATGCATGACATCAAGAATAAATTAATATTATCTCCAAAATGTAGTTCAGTTATTATTTGGAAGTTAACCATAAAGATTCAATATGAAAAATGTTTTTATGCTGCAAATTAAGTGTTCAACATGGCATATTAATTTTATGCATATTTATCTTTGTCTGTTTACAATTCATTTTGCGAATTATTTGTCGATAATTTTTTGATTAATATTTAATGCCGATTGAATTTAATTTCGATTATCAAAAAAACGGATGTACTTATATTCAAAATATTATTAATTTCTTAACCTACGAACCTACGCTCCTAAAAATACATCGCCAGCACCAACGCAGATTTAAGAAATTAAATCCACTGAGTCCATGGAACTTCCGGTCGACTCTAGTTTATGGGCTCGCGAGGGTACATATAATGAAAATTAAACCATAACAAGTTGGGAATTATTTTTAAACGTAATGGATATAAGTTTTGAATTATAATACACGATAATGTGGCCAAGAGTTAGAATAATGTAATGCCCAAAGCATGACATCAAGAATAAATTAATATTATCTCCAAAATGTAGTTCAGTTATTATTTGGAAGTTAACCATAAATATTCAATATGAAAAATGTGTTTATGCTGCAAATTAAGTGTTCAACATGGCATATTAATTTTATGCATATTTATCTTTGTCTGTTTACAATTCATTTTGCGAATTATTTGTCGATAATTCTTTGATTAATATTTAATGCCGATTGAATTTAATTTCGATTATCAAAAAAACGGATGTACTTATATTCAAAATATATTAATTTCTTAACCTACGAACCTGCCTTGTTTTTGTCCTTATTCACAACATCCTGGACGCTCCTAAAAATACATCGCCAGCACCAACGCAGATTAAGCAATTACATCCACTGAATCCACGGAACTTCCGGTCGACTCTAGTTTATGGGCTCGCGAGGGTACATATAATGAAAATTAAACCATAACAAGTTGGGAATTATTTTTAAACGTAATGGATATAAGTTTTGAATTATAATACACGATAATGTGGCCAAAGTTAGAATAATGTCATGCCCAATGCATGACATCAAGAATAAATTAATATTATCTCCAAAATGTAGTTCAGTTATTATTTGGAAGTTAACCATAAATATTCAATATGAAAAATGTTTTATGCTGCAAATTAAGTGTTCAACATGGCATATTAATTTTATGCATATTTATCTTTGTCTGTTTACAATTCATTTTGCGAATTATTTGTCGATAATTTTTGATTAATATTTAATGCCGATTGAATTTAATTTCGAATCTCAAAAAAACGGATGTACTTATATTCAAAATAGTATTAATTTCTTAACCTACGAACCTGCCTTGTTTTTGTCCTTTATTCACAACATCCTGGACGCTCCTAAAAATACATCGCCAGCACCAACGCAGATTAAAGCAATTACATCCACTGAATCCACGGAACTTCCGGTCGACTCTAGTTTATGGGCTCGCGAGGGTACATATAATGAAAATTAAACCATAACAAGTTGGGAATTATTTTTAAACGTAATGGATATAAGTTTTGAATTATAATACACGATAATGTGGCCAAAGTTAGAATAATGTCATGCCCAATGCATGACATCAAGAATAAATTAATATTATCTCCAATATGTAGTTCAGTTATTATTTGGAAGTTAACCATAAATATTCAATATGAAAAATGTTTTTATGCTGCAAATTAAGTGTTCAATTTAAGTGTTGGGAATTATTTTTAAACGTAATGGATATAAGTTTTGAATTATAATACACGATAATGTGGCCAAAAGTTAGAATAATGTCATGCCCAATGCATGACATCAAGAATAAATTAATATTATCTCCAAATGTAGTTCAGTTATTATTTGGAAGTTAACCATAAAATTCAATATGAAAAATGTTTTTATGCTGCAAATTAAGTGTTCAACATGGCATATTAATTTTATGCATATTTATCTTTGTCTGTTTACAATTCATTTTGCGAATTATTTGTCGATAATTTTTTGATTAATATTTAATGCCGATTGAATTTAATTTCGATTATCAAAAAAACGGATGTACTTATATTCAAAATATTATTAATTTCTTAACCTACGAACCTGCCTTGTTTTTGTCCTTGATTCACAACATCCTGGACGCTCCTAAAAATACATCGCCAGCACCAACGCAGATTTAAGAAATTAAATCCACTGAGTCCACGGAACTTCCGGTCGACTCTAGTTTATGGGCTCGCGAGGGTACATATAATGAAAATTAAACCATAACAAGTTGGGAATTATTTTTAAACGTAATGGATATAAGTTTTGAATTATAATACACGATAATGTGGCCAAGAGTTAGAATAATGTAATGCCCAAAGCATGACATCAAGAATAAATTAATATTATCTCCAAAATGTAGTTCAGTTATTATTTGGAAGTTAACCATAAATATTCAATATGAAAAATGTGTTTATGCTGCAAATTAAGTGTTCAACATGGCATATTAATTTTATGCATATTTATCTTTGTCTGTTTACAATTCATTTTTCGAATTATTTGTCGATAATTCTTTGATTAATATTTAATGCCGATTGAATTTAATTTCGAATCTCAAAAAAACGGATGTACTTATATTCAAAATAGTATTAATTTCTTAACCTACGAACCTGCCTTGTTTTTGTCCTTTATTCACAACATCCTGGACGCTCCTAAAAATACATCGCCAGCACCAACGCAGATTAAAGCAATTACATCCACTGAATCCACGGAACTTCCGGTCGACTCTAGTTTATGGGCTCGCGAGGGTACATATAATGAAAATTAAACCATAACAAGTTGGGAATTATTTTTAAACGTAATGGATATAAGTTTTGAATTATAATACACGATAATGTGGCCAAAAGTTAGAATAATGTCATGCCCAATGCATGACATCAAGAATAAATTAATATTATCTCCAATATGTAGTTCAGTTATTATTTGGAAGTTAACCATAAATATTCAATATGAAAAATGTTTTTATGCTGCAAATTAAGTGTTCAATTTAAGTGTTGGGAATTATTTTTAAACGTAATGGATATAAGTTTTGAATTATAATACACGATAATGTGGCCAAAAGTTAGAATAATGTCATGCCCAATGCATGACATCAAGAATAAATTAATATTATCTCCAAAATGTAGTTCAGTTATTATTTGGAAGTTAACCATAAATATTCAATATGAAAAATGTTTTATGCTGCAAATTAAGTGTTCAACATGGCATATTAATTTTATGCATATTTATCTTTGTCTGTTTACAATTCATTTTGCGAATTATTTGTCGATAATTTTTGATTAATATTTAATGCCGATTGAATTTAATTTCGATTATCAAAAAAACGGATGTACTTATATTCAAAATATTATTAATTTCTTAACCTACGAACCTGCCTTGTTTTTGTCCTTGATTCACAACATCCTGGACGCTCCTAAAAATACATCGCCAGCACCAACGCAGATTTAAGAAATTAAATCCACTGAGTCCACGGAACTTCCGGTCGACTCTAGTTTATGGGCTCGCGAGGGTACATATAATGAAAATTAAACCATAACAAGTTGGGAATTATTTTTAAACGTAATGGATATAAGTTTTGAATTATAATACACGATAATGTGGCCAAGAGTTAGAATAATGTAATGCCCAAAGCATGACATCAAGAATAAATTAATATTATCTCCAAAATGTAGTTCAGTTATTATTTGGAAGTTAACCATAAATATTCAATATGAAAAATGTGTTTATGCTGCAAATTAAGTGTTCAACATGGCATATTAATTTTATGCATATTTATCTTTGTCTGTTTACAATTCATTTTGCGAATTATTTGTCGATAATTTTTTGATTAATATTTAATGCCGATTGAATTTAATTTCGATTATCAAAAAAACGGATGTACTTATATTCAAAATATTATTAATTTCTTAACCTACGAACCTGCCTTGTTTTTGTCCTTGATTCACAACATCCTGGACGCTCCTAAAAATACATCGCCAGCACCAACGCAGATTTAAGAAATTAAATCCACTGAGTCCACGGAACTTCCGGTCGACTCTAGTTTATGGGCTCGCGAGGGTACATATAATGAAAATTAAACCATAACAAGTTGGGAATTATTTTTAAACGTAATGGATATAAGTTTTGAATTATAATACACGATAATGTGGCCAAGAGTTAGAATAATGTAATGCCCAAAGCATGACATCAAGAATAAATTAATATTATCTCCAAAATGTAGTTCAGTTATTATTTGGAAGTTAACCATAAATATTCAATATGAAAAATGTGTTTATGCTGCAAATTAAGTGTTCAACATGGCATATTAATTTGATGCATATTTATATTTGTCTGTTTACAATTCATTTTTCGAATTATTTGTCGATAATTCTTTGATTAATATTTAATGCCGATTGAATTTAATTTCGAATCTCAAAAAAACGGATGTACTTATATTCAAAATAGTATTAATTTCTTAACCTACGAACCTGCCTTGTTTTTGTCCTTTATTCACAACATCCTGGACGCTCCTAAAAATACATCGCCAGCACCAACGCAGATTAAAGCAATTACATCCACTGAATCCACGGAACTTCCGGTCGACTCTAGTTTATGGGCTCGCGAGGGTACATATAATGAAAATTAAACCATAACAAGTTGGGAATTATTTTTAAACGTAATGGATATAAGTTTTGAATTATAATACACGATAATGTGGCCAAAAGTTAGAATAATGTCATGCCCAATGCATGACATCAAGAATAAATTAATATTATCTCCAATATGTAGTTCAGTTATTATTTGGAAGTTAACCATAAATATTCAATATGAAAAATGTTTTTATGCTGCAAATTAAGTGTTCAACATGGCATATTAATTTTATGCATATTTATCTTTGTCTGTTTACAATTCATTTTGCGAATTATTTGTCGATAATTCTTTGATTAATATTTAATGCCGATTGAATTTAATTTCGAATCTCAAAAAAACGGATGTACTTATATTCAAAATAGTATTAATTTCTTAACCTACGAACCTGCCTTGTTTTTGTCCTTTATTCACAACATCCTGGACGCTCCTAAAAATACATCGCCAGCACCAACGCAGATTTAAGAAATTAAATCCACTGAGTCCATGGAACTTCCGGTCGACTCTAGTTTATGGGCTCGCGAGGGTACATATAATGAAAATTAAACCATAACAAGTTGGGAATTATTTTTAAACGTAATGGATATAAGTTTTGTATTATAATACACGATAATGTGGCCAAGAGTTAGAATAATGTAATGCCCAAAGCATGACATCAAGAATAAATTAATATTATCTCCAAAATGTAGTTCAGTTATTATTTGGAAGTTAACCATAAATATTCAATATGAAAAATGTGTTTATGCTGCAAATTAAGTGTTCAACATGACATATTAATTTTATGCATATTTATCTTTGTCTGTTTACAATTCATTTTGCGAATTATTTGTCGATAATTCTTTGATTAATATTTAATGCCGATTGAATTTAATTTCGAATCTCAAAAAAACGGATGTACTTATATTCAAAATAGTATTAATTTCTTAACCTACGAACCTGCCTTGTTTTTGTCCTTTATTCACAACATCCTGGACGCTCCTAAAAATACATCGCCAGCACCAACGCAGATTTAAGAAATTAAATCCACTGAGTCCATGGAACTTCCGGTCGACTCCAGTTTATGGGCTCGCGAGGGTACATATAATGAAAATTAAACCATAACAAGTTGGGAATTATTTTTAAACGTAATGGATATAAGTTTTGAATTATAATACACGATAATGTGGCCAAGAGTTAGAATAATGTAATGCCCAAAGCATGACATCAAGAATAAATTAATATTATCTCCAAAATGTAGTTCAGTTATTATTTGGAAGTTAACCATAAATATTCAATATGAAAAATGTTTTTATGCTGCAAATTAAGTGTTCAACATGGCATATTAATTTTATGCATATTTATCTTTGTCTGTTTACAATTCATTTTGCGAATTATTTGTCGATAATTTTTTGATTAATATTTAATGCCGATTGAATTAAATTTCGATTATCAAAAAAACGGATGTACTTATATTCAAAATATTATTAATTTCTTAACCTACGAACCTGCCTTGTTTTTGTCCTTGATTCACAACATCCTGGACGCTCCTAAAAATACATCGCCAGCACCAACGCAGATTTAAGAAATTAAATCCACTGAGTCCACGGAACTTCCGGTCGACTCTAGTTTATGGGCTCGCGAGGGTACATATAATGAAAATTAAACCATAACAAGTTGGGAATTATTTTTAAACGTAATGGATATAAGTTTTGAATTATAATACACGATAATGTGGCGAAAAGTTAGAATAATGTCATGCCCAATGCATGACATCAAGAATAAATTAATATTATCTCCAAAATGTAGTTCAGTTATTATTTGGAAGTTAACCATAAATATTCAATATGCAAAATGTTTTTATGCTGCAAATTAAGTGTTCAATTTAAGTGTTGGGAATTATTTTTAAACATAATGGATATAAGTTTTGAATTATAATACACGATAATGTGGCCAAAAGTTAGAATAATGTCATGCCCAATGCATGACATCAAGAATAAATTAATATTATCTCCAAAATGTAGTTCAGTTATTATTTGGAAGTTAACCATAAAGATTCAATATGAAAAATGTTTTTATGCTGCAAATTAAGTGTTCAACATGGCATATTAATTTTATGCATATTTATCTTTGTCTGTTTACAATTCATTTTGCGAATTATTTGTCGATAATTTTTTGATTAATATTTAATGCCGATTGAATTTAATTTCGATTATCAAAAAAACGGATGTACTTATATTCAAAATAGTATTAATTTCTTAACCTACGAACCTGCCTTGTTTTTGTCCTTTATTCACAACATCCTGGACGCTCCTAAAAATACATCGCCAGCACCAACGCAGATTAAAGCAATTACATCCACTGAATCCACGGAACTTCCGGTCGACTCTAGTTTATGGGCTCGCGAGGGTACATATAATGAAAATTAAACCATAACAAGTTGGGAATTATTTTTAAACGTAATGGATATAAGTTTTGAATTATAATACACGATAATGTGGCGAAAAGTTAGAATAATGTAATGCCCAATGCATGACATCAAGAATAAATTAATATTATCTCCAAAATGTAGTTCAGTTATTATTTGGAAGTTAACCATAAATATTCAATATGAAAAATGTGTTTATGCTGCAAATTAAGTGTTCAACATGGCATATTAATTTTATGCATATTTATCTTTGTCTGTTTACAATTCATTTTGCGAATTATTTGTCGATAATTCTTTGATTAATATTTAATGCCGATTGAATTTAATTTCGAATCTCAAAAAAACGGATGTACTTATATTCAAAATAGTATTAATTTCTTAACCTACGAACCTGCCTTGTTTTTGTCCTTTATTCACAACATCCTGGACGCTCCTAAAAATACATCGCCAGCACCAACGCAGATTTAAGAAATTAAATCCACTGAGTCCATGGAACTTCCGGTCGACTCTAGTTTATGGGCTCGCGAGGGTACATATAATGAAAATTAAACCATAACAAGTTGGGAATTATTTTTAAACGTAATGGATATAAGTTTTGAATTATAATACACGATAATGTGGCCAAGAGTTAGAATAATGTAATGCCCAAAGCATGACATCAAGAATAAATTAATATTATCTCCAAAATGTAGTTCAGTTATTATTTGGAAGTTAACCATAAATATTCAATATGAAAAATGTTTTTATGCTGCAAATTAAGTGTTCAACATGGCATATTAATTTTATGCATATTTATCTTTGTCTGTTTACAATTCATTTTGCGAATTATTTGTCGATAATTTTTTGATTAATATTTAATGCCGATTGAATTAAATTTCGATTATCAAAAAAACGGATGTACTTATATTCAAAATATTATTAATTTCTTAACCTACGAACCTGCCTTGTTTTTGTCCTTGATTCACAACATCCTGGACGCTCCTAAAAATACATCGCCAGCACCAACGCAGATTTAAGAAATTAAATCTACTGAGTCCACGGAACTTCCGGTCGACTCTAGTTTATGGGCTCGCGAGGGTACATATAATGAAAATTAAACCATAACAAGTTGGGAATTATTTTTAAACGTAATGGATATAAGTTTTGAATTATAATACACGATAATGTGGCGAAAAGTTAGAATAATGTCATGCCCAATGCATGACATCAAGAATAAATTAATATTATCTCCAAAATGTAGTTCAGTTATTATTCAGTTAACCATAAATATTCAATATGCAAAATGTTTTTATGCTGCAAATTAAGTGTTCAATTTAAGTGTTGGGAATTATTTTTAAACATAATGGATATAAGTTTTGAATTATAATACACGATAATGTGGCCAAAAGTTAGAATAATGTCATGCCCAATGCATGACATCAAGAATAAATTAATATTATCTCCAAAATGTAGTTCAGTTATTATTTGGAAGTTAACCATAAAGATTCAATATGAAAAATGTTTTTATGCTGCAAATTAAGTGTTCAACATGGCATATAATTTTATGCATATTTATCTTTGTCTGTTTACAATTCATTTTGCGAATTATTTGTCGATAATTTTTTGATTAATATTTAATGCCGATTGAATTTAATTTCGATTATCAAAAAAACGGATGTACTTATATTCAAAATAGTATTAATTTCTTAACCTACGAACCTGCCTTGTTTTTGTCCTTTATTCACAACATCCTGGACGCTCCTAAAAATACATCGCCAGCACCAACGCAGATTAAAGCAATTACATCCACTGAATCCACGGAACTTCCGGTCGACTCTAGTTTATGGGCTCGCGAGGGTACATATAATGAAAATTAAACCATAACAAGTTGGGAATTATTTTTAAACGTAATGAATATAAGTTTTGAATTATAATACACGATAATGTGGCGAAAAGTTAGAATAATGTCATGCCCAATGCATGACATCAAGAATAAATTAATATTATCTCCAAAATGTAGTTCAGTTATTATTTGGAAGTTAACCATAAATATTCAATATGAAAAATGTTTTTATGCTGCAAATTAAGTATTCAATTTAAGTGTAGGGAATTATTTTTAAACGTAATGGATATAAGTTTTGAATTATAATACACGATAATGTGGCCAAAAGTTAGAATAATGTCATGCCCAATGCATGACATCAAGAATAAATTAATATTATCTCCAAAATGTAGTTCAGTTATTATTTGGAAGTTAACCATAAAGATTCAATATGAAAAATGTTTTTATGCTGCAAATTAAGTGTTCAACATGGCATATTAATTTTATGCATATTTATCTTTGTCTGTTTACAATTCATTTTGCGAATTATTTGTCGATAATTCTTTGATTAATATTTAATGCCGATTGAATTTAATTTCGAATCTCAAAAAAACGGATGTACTTATATTCAAAATAGTATTAATTTCTTAACCTACGAACCTGCCTTGTTTTTGTCCTTTATTCACAACATCCTGGACGCTCCTAAAAATACATCGCCAGCACCAACGCAGATTTAAGAAATTAAATCCACTGAGTCCATGGAACTTCCGGTCGACTCTAGTTTATGGGCTCGCGAGGGTACATATAATGAAAATTAAACCATAACAAGTTGGGAATTATTTTTAAACGTAATGGATATAAGTTTTGCATTATAATACACGATAATGTGGCCAAGAGTTAGAATAATGTAATGCCCAAAGCATGACATCAAGAATAAATTAATATTATCTCCAAAATGTAGTTCAGTTATTATTTGGAAGTTAACCATAAATATTCAATATGAAAAATGTTTTTATGCTGCAAATTAAGTGTTCAACATGGCATATTAATTTTATGCATATTTATCTTTGTCTGTTTACAATTCATTTTGCGAATTATTTGTCGATAATTTTTTGATTAATATTTAATGCCGATTGAATTTAATTTCGATTATCAAAAAAACGGATGTACTTATATTCAAAATATTATTAATTTCTTAACCTACGAACCTGCCTTGTTTTTGTCCTTGATTCACAACATCCTGGACGCTCCTAAAAATACATCGCCAGCACCAACGCAGATTTAAGAAATTAAATCCACTGAGTCCACGGAACTTCCGGTCGACTCTAGTTTATGGGCTCGCGAGGGTACATATAATGAAAATTAAACCATAACAAGTTGGGAATTATTTTTAAACGTAATGGATATAAGTTTTGAATTATAATACACGATAATGTGGCCAAGAGTTAGAATAATGTAATGCCCAAAGCATGACATCAAGAATAAATTAATATTATCTCCAAAATGTAGTTCAGTTATTATTTGGAAGTTAACCATAAATATTCAATATGAAAAATGTTCTTATGCTGCAAATTAAGTGTTCAACATGGCATATTAATTTTATGCATATTTATATTTGTCTGTTTACAATTCATTTTGCGAATTATTTGTCGATAATTCTTTGATTAATATTTAATGCCGATTGAATTTAATTTCGAATCTCAAAAAAACGGATGTACTTATATTCAAAATAGTATTAATTTCTTAACCTACGAACCTGCCTTGTTTTTGTCCTTTATTCACAACATCCTGGACGCTCCTAAAAATACATCGCCAGCACCAACGCAGATTAAAGCAATTACATCCACTGAATCCACGGAACTTCCGGTCGACTCTAGTTTATGGGCTCGCGAGGGTACATATAATGAAAATTAAACCATAACAAGTTGGGAATTATTTTTAAACGTAATGGATATAAGTTTTGAATTATAATACACGATAATGTGGCCAAGAGTTAGAATAATGTAATGCCCAATGCATGACATCAAGAATAAATTAATATTATCTCCAAAATGTAGTTCAGTTATTATTTGGAAGTTAACCATAAATATTCAATATGAAAAATGTGTTTATGCTGCAAATTAAGTGTTCAACATGGCATATTAATTTTATGCATATTTATCTTTGTCTGTTTACAATTCATTTTGCGAATTATTTGTCGATAATTCTTTGATTAATATTTAATGCCGATTGAATTTAATTTCGAATCTCAAAAAAACGGATGTACTTATATTCAAAATAGTATTAATTTCTTAACCTACGAACCTGCCTTGTTTTTGTCCTTTATTCACAACATCCTGGACGCTCCTAAAAATACATCGCCAGCACCAACGCAGATTTAAGAAATTAAATCCACTGAGTCCATGGAACTTCCGGTCGACTCTAGTTTATGGGCTCGCGAGGGTACATATAATGAAAATTAAACCATAACAAGTTGGGAATTATTTTTAAACGTAATGGATATAAGTTTTGAATTATAATACACGATAATGTGGCCAAGAGTTAGAATAATGTAATGCCCAAAGCATGACATCAAGAATAAATTAATATTATCTCCAAAATGTAGTTCAGTTATTATTTGGAAGTTAACCATAAATATTCAATATGAAAATGTGTTTATGCTGCAAATTAAGTGTTCAACATGGCATATTAATTTTATGCATATTTATCTTTGTCTGTTTACAATTCATTTTGCGAATTATTTGTCGATAATTCTTTGATTAATATTTAATGCCGATTGAATTTAATTTCGAATCTCAAAAAAACGGATGTACTTATATTCAAAATAGTATTAATTTCTTAACCTACGAACCTGCCTTGTTTTTGTCCTTTATTCACAACATCCTGGACGCTCCTAAAAATACATCGCCAGCACCAACGCAGATTTAAGAAATTAAATCCACTGAGTCCATGGAACTTCCGGTCGACTCTAGTTTATGGGCTCGCGAGGGTACATATAATGAAAATTAAACCATAACAAGTTGGGAATTATTTTTAAACGTAATGGATATAAGTTTTGAATTATAATACACGATAATGTGGCCAAGAGTTAGAATAATGTAATGCCCAAAGCATGACATCAAGAATAAATTAATATTATCTCCAAAATGTAGTTCAGTTATTATTTGGAAGTTAACCATAAATATTCAATATGAAAAATGTGTTTATGCTGCAAATTAAGTGTTCAACATGGCATATTAATTTTATGCATATTTATCTTTGTCTGTTTACAATTCATTTTGCGAATTATTTGTCGATAATTCTTTGATTAATATTTAATGCCGATTGAATTTAATTTCGAATCTCAAAAAAACGGATGTACTTATATTCAAAATAGTATTAATTTCTTAACCTACGAACCTGCCTTGTTTTTGTCCTTTATTCACAACATCCTGGACGCTCCTAAAAATACATCGCCAGCACCAACGCAGATTTAAGAAATTAAATCCACTGAGTCCATGGAACTTCCGGTCGACTCTAGTTTATGGGCTCGCGAGGGTACATATAATGAAAATTAAACCATAACAAGTTGGGAATTATTTTTAAACGTAATGGATATAAGTTTTGAATTATAATACACGATAATGTGGCCAAGAGTTAGAATAATGTAATGCCCAAAGCATGACATCAAGAATAAATTAATATTATCTCCAAAATGTAGTTCAGTTATTATTTGGAAGTTAACCATAAATATTCAATATGAAAAATGTGTTTATGCTGCAAATTAAGTGTTCAACATGGCATATTAATTTTATGCATATTTATCTTTGTCTGTTTACAATTCATTTTGCGAATTATTTGTCGATAATTCTTTGATTAATATTTAATGCCGATTGAATTTAATTTCGAATCTCAAAAAAACGGATGTACTTATATTCAAAATAGTATTAATTTCTTAACCTACGAACCTGCCTTGTTTTTGTCCTTTATTCACAACATCCTGGACGCTCCTAAAAATACATCGCCAGCACCAACGCAGATTAAGAAATTAAATCCACTGAGTCCATGGAACTTCCGGTCGACTCAGTTTATGGGCTCGCGAGGGTACATATAATGAAAATTAAACCATAACAAGTTGGGAATTATTTTTAAACGTAATGGATATAAGTTTTGAATTATAATACACGATAATGTGGCCAAGAGTTAGAATAATGTAATGCCCAAAGCATGACATCAAGAATAAATTAATATTATCTCCAAAATGTAGTTCAGTTATTATTTGGAAGTTAACCATAAATATTCAATATGAAAAATGTTTTTATGCTGCAAATTAAGTGTTCAACATGGCATATTAATTTTATGCATATTTATCTTTGTCTGTTTACAATTCATTTTGCGAATTATTTGTCGATAATTTTTTGATTAATATTTAATGCCGATTGAATTAAATTTCGATTATCAAAAAAACGGATGTACTTATATTCAAAATATTATTAATTTCTTAACCTACGAACCTGCCTTGTTTTTGTCCTTGATTCACAACATCCTGGACGCTCCTAAAAATACATCGCCAGCACCAACGCAGATTTAAGAAATTAAATCCACTGAGTCCACGGAACTTCCGGTCGACTCTAGTTTATGGGCTCGCGAGGGTACATATAATGAAAATTAAACCATAACAAGTTGGGAATTATTTTTAAACGTAATGGATATAAGTTTTGAATTATAATACACGATAATGTGGCAAAAGTTAGAATAATGTCATGCCCAATGCATGACATCAAGAATAAATTAATATTATCTCCAAAATGTATTCAGTTATTATTTGGAAGTTAACCATAAATATTCAATATGCAAAATGTTTTATGCTGCAAATAATGTTCAATTTAAGTGTTGGGAATTATTTTTAAACATAATGGATATAAGTTTTGAATTATAATACACGATAATGTGGCCAAAAGTTAGAATAATGTCATGCCCAATGCATGACATCAAGAATAAATTAATATTATCTCCAAAATGTAGTTCAGTTATTATTTGGAAGTTAACCATAAAGATTCAATATGAAAAATGTTTTTATGCTGCAAATTAAGTGTTCAACATGGCATATTAATTTTATGCATATTTATCTTTGTCTGTTTACAATTCATTTTGCGAATTATTTGTCGATAATTTTTTGATTAATATTTAATGACGATTGAATTTAATTTCGATTATCAAAAAAACGGATGTACTTATATTCAAAATAGTATTAATTTCTTAACCTACGAACCTGCCTTGTTTTTGTCCTTTATTCACAACATCCTGGACGCTCCTAAAAATACATCGCCAGCACCAACGCAGATTAAAGCAATTACATCCACTGAATCCACGGAACTTCCGGTCGACTCTAGTTTATGGGCTCGCGAGGGTACATATAATGAAAATTAAACCATAACAAGTTGGGAATTATTTTTAAACGTAATGGATATAAGTTTTGAATTATAATACACGATAATGTGGCGAAAAGTTAGAATAATGTCATGCCCAATGCATGACATCAAGAATAAATATAATTCCAAAATGTAGTTATATTATGGAAGTTAACCATAATATTCAATATGAAAATGTTTTATGCTCAAATTAGTGTTCAATTTAAGTGTAGGATTATTTTTAAACGTAATGATTAAGTTTTGATTTATACACATAAGTGCCAAAGTAGAAAATGTCAGCCAATGCATGACATCAAGAATAAATTAATATTATCTCCAAAATGTAGTTCAGTTATTATTTGGAAGTTAACCATAAAATTCAATATGAAAAATTTTTTATGCTGTAAATTAAGTGTTCAACATGGCATATTAATTTTATGCATATTTATCTTTGTCTGTTTACAATTCATTTTGCAATTATTTGTCGATAATTTTTGATTAATATTTAATGCCGATTGAATTTAATTTCGATTATCAAAAAAACGGATGTACTTATATTCAAAATATTATTAATTTCTTAACCTACGAACCTGCCTTGTTTTTGTCCTTGATTCACAACATCCTGGACGCTCCTAAAAATACATCGCCAGCACCAACGCAGATTTAAGAAATTAAATCCACTGAGTCCACGGAACTTCCGGTCGACTCTAGTTAGGATATAAGTTTTGAATTATAATACACGATAATGTGGCCAAGAGTTAGAATAATGTAATGCCCAAAGCATGACATCAAGAATAAATTAATATTATCTCCAAAATGTAGTTCAGTTATTATTTGGAAGTTAACCATAAATATTCAATATGAAAAATGTTCTTATGCTGCAAATTAAGTGTTCAACATGGCATATTAATTTTATGCATATTTATATTTGTCTGTTTACAATTCATTTTGCGAATTATTTGTCGATAATTCTTTGATTAATATTTAATGCCGATTGAATTTAATTTCGAATCTCAAAAAAACGGATGTACTTATATTCAAAATAGTATTAATTTCTTAACCTACGAACCTGCCTTGTTTTGTCCTTTATTCACAACATCCTGGACGCTCCTAAAAATACATCGCCAGCACCAACGCAGATTAAGAAATTACATCCACTGAATCCACGGAACTTCCGGTCGACTCTAGTTTATGGGCTCGCGAGGGTACATATAATGAAAATTAAACCATAACAAGTTGGGAATTATTTTTAAACGTAATGGATATAAGTTTTGAATTATAATACACGATAATGTGGCCAAGAGTTAGAATAATGTAATGCCCAAAGCATGACATCAAGAATAAATTAATATTATCTCCAAATGTAGTTCAGTTATTATTTGGAAGTTAACCATAAATATTCAATATGAAAAATGTGTTTATGCTGCAAATTAAGTGTTCAACATGGCATATTAATTTTATGCATATTTATCTTTGTCTGTTTACAATTCATTTTGCGAATTATTTGTCGATAATTCTTTGATTAATATTTAATGCCGATTGAATTTAATTTCGAATCTCAAAAAAACGGATGTACTTATATTCAAAATAGTATTAATTTCTTAACCTACGAACCTGCCTTGTTTTTGTCCTTTATTCACAACATCCTGGACGCTCCTAAAAATACATCGCCAGCACCAACGCAGATTTAAGAAATTAAATCCACTGAGTCCATGGAACTTCCGGTCGACTCTAGTTTATGGGCTCGCGAGGGTACATATAATGAAAATTAAACCATAACAAGTTGGGAATTATTTTTAAACGTAATGGATATAAGTTTTGAATTATAATACACGATAATGTGGCCAAGAGTTAGAATAATGTAATGCCCAAAGCATGACATCAAGAATAAATTAATATTATCTCCAAAATGTAGTTCAGTTATTATTTGGAAGTTAACCATAAATATTCAATATGAAAAATGTGTTTATGCTGCAAATTAAGTGTTCAACATGGCATATTAATTTTATGCATATTTATCTTTGTCTGTTTACAATTCATTTGCGAATTATTTGTCGATAATTCTTTGATTAATATTTAATGCCGATTGAATTTAATTTCGAATCTCAAAAAAACGGATGTACTTATATTCAAAATAGTATTAATTTCTTAACCTACGAACCTGCCTTGTTTTTGTCCTTTATTCACAACATCCTGGACGCTCCTAAAAATACATCGCCAGCACCAACGCAGATTTAAGAAATTAAATCCACTGAGTCCATGGAACTTCCGGTCGACTCTAGTTTATGGGCTCGCGAGGGTACATATAATGAAAATTAAACCATAACAAGTTGGGAATTATTTTTAAACGTAATGGATATAAGTTTTGAATTATAATACACGATAATGTGGCCAAGAGTTAGAATAATGTAATGCCCAAGCATGACATCAAGAATAAATTAATATTATCTCCAAAATGTAGTTCAGTTATTATTTGGAAGTTAACCATAAATATTCAATATGAAAAATGTTTTATGCTGCAAATTAAGTGTTCAACATGGCATATTAATTTTATGCATATTTATCTTTGTCTGTTTACAATTCATTTTGCGAATTATTTGTCGATAATTCTTTGATTAATATTTAATGCCGATTGAATTTAATTTCGATTATCAAAAAAACGGATGTACTTATATTCAAAATATTATTAATTTCTTAACCTACGAACCTGCCTTGTTTTTGTCCTTATTCACAACATCCTGGACGCTCCTAAAAATACATCGCCAGCACCAACGCAGATTTAAGAAATTAAATCCACTGAGTCCACGGAACTTCCGGTCGACTCTAGTTATGGGCTCGCGAGGGTACATATAATGAAAATTAAACCATAACAAGTTGGGAATTATTTTTAAACGTAATGGATATAAGTTTTGAATATAATACACGATAATGTGCCAAAGTTAGAATAATGTCATGCCCAATGCATGACATCAAGAATAAATTAATATTATCTCCAAAATGTAGTTCAGTTATTATTTGGAAGTTAACCATAAATATTCAATATGAAAATGTTTTTATGCTGCAAATTAAGTGTTCAATAATGGGCATATTATTTTAATGCATATATTTATTTCAGTTGTCTGTTTACCAATTCATGACTCGAATATTAATTTATCCTGATTAATTATTTGGATTAATAATTTAATGTTTTATGCGCATTGCAATTTAATTTCGCATATTATCCTGACAAAAAAACGATATTGTACTTATAATTGATTCAAGATAATATGTATTAATTTCTTAACCTACGAACCTGCCTTGTTTTGTCCTTTATTCACAACATCCTGGACGCTCCTAAAAATACATCGCCAGCACCAACGCAGATTAAGCAATTACATCCACTGAATCCACGGAACTTCCGGTCGACTCTAGTTTATGGGCTCGCGAGGGTACATATAATGAAAATTAAACCATAACAAGTTGGGAATTATTTTTAAACGTAATGGATATAAGTTTTGAATTATAATACACGATAATGTGGCCAAAAGTTAGAATAATGTCATGCCCAATGCATGACATCAAGAATAAATTAATATTATCTCCAAAATGTAGTTCAGTTATTATTTGGAAGTTAACCATAAATATTCATTGAAAAATGTTTTTATGCTGAAATTAATGTCAATTAATGTAGGGAATTATTTTAAACGTAATGGATATAAGTTTTGAATTATAATACACGATAATGTGGCCAAAAGTTAGAATAATGTCATGCCAATGCATGACATCAAGAATAAATTAATTTATCTCCAAAATGTAGTTCAGTTATTATTTGGAAGTTAACCATAAGATTCAATATGAAAAATTTTTTATGCTTAAATTAAGTGTTCAACATGGCATATTAATTTTATGCATATTTATCTTTGTCTGTTTACAATTCATTTTGCGAATTATTTGTCGATAATTTTTGATTAATATTTAATGCCGATTGAATTTAATTTCGATTATCAAAAAAACGGATGTACTTATATTCAAAATATTATTAATTTCTTAACCTACGAACCTGCCTTGTTTTTGTCCTTGATTCACAACATCCTGGACGCTCCTAAAAATACATCGCCAGCACCAACGCAGATTAAGAAATTAAATCCACTGAGTCCACGGAACTTCCGGTCGACTCTAGTTTATGGGCTCGCGAGGGTACATATAATGAAAATTAAACCATAACAAGTTGGGAATTATTTTTAAACGTAATGGATATAAGTTTTGAATTATAATACACGATAATGTGGCCAAGAGTTAGAATAATGTAATGCCCAAAGCATGACATCAAGAATAAATTAATATTATCTCCAAAATGTAGTTCAGTTATTATTGGAAGTTAACCATAAATATTCAATATGAAAAATGTGTTTATGCTGCAAATTAAGTGTTCAACATGGCATATTAATTTTATGCATATTTATCTTTGTCTGTTTACAATTCATTTTGCGAATTATTTGTCGATAATTCTTTGATTAATATTTAATGCCGATTGAATTTAATTTCGAATCTCAAAAAAACGGATGTACTTATATTCAAAATAGTATTAATTTCTTAACCTACGAACCTGCCTGTTTTTGTCCTTTATTCACAACATCCTGGACGCTCCTAAAAATACATCGCCAGCACCAACGCAGATTTAAGAAATTAATCCACTGAGTCCAGGAACTTCCGGTCGACTCTAGTTATGGGCTCCGAGGGTACATATAATGAAAATTAAACCATAACAAGTTGGGAATTATTTTTAAACGTAATGGATATAAGTTTTGAATTATAATACACGATAATGTGGCCAAGAGTTAGAATAATGTAATGCCCAAAGCATGACATCAAGAATAAATTAATATTATCTCCAAAATGTAGTTCAGTATTATTTGGAAGTTAACCATAAATATTCAATATGAAAAATGTTTTATGCTGCAAATTAAGTGTTCAACATGGCATATTAATTTTATGCATATTTATCTTGTCTGTTACAATTCATTTTGCGAATTATTTGTCGATAATTTTTGATTAATATTTAATGCCGATTGAATTTAATTTCGATATCAAAAAAACGGATGTACTTATATTCAAAATATTATTAATTTCTTAACCTACGAACCTGCCTTGTTTTTGTCCTTTATTCACAACATCCTGGACGCTCCTAAAAATACATCGCCAGCACCAACGCAGATTTAAGAAATTAAATCCACTGAGTCCACGGAACTTCCGGTCGACTCTAGTTTATGGGCTCGCGAGGGTACATATAATGAAAATTAAACCATAACAAGTTGGGAATATTTTTAAACGTAATGGATATAAGTTTGAATTATAATACACGATAATGTGGCCAAAAGTTAGAATAATGTAATGCCCAATGCATGACATCAAGAATAAATTAATATTATCTCCAAAATGTAGTTCAGTTATTATTTGGAAGTTAACCATAAATATTCAATATGAAAAATGTGTTTATGCTGCAAATTAAGTGTTCAACATGGCATATTAATTTTATGCATATTTATCTTTGTCTGTTTACAATTCATTTGCGAATTATTTGTCGATAATTCTTTGATTAATATTTAATGCCGATTGAATTTAATTTCGAATCTCAAAAAAACGGATGTACTTATATTCAAAATAGTATTAATTTCTTAACCTACGAACCTGCCTTGTTTTTGTCCTTTATTCACAACATCCTGGACGCTCCTAAAAATACATCGCCAGCACCAACGCAGATTTAAGAAATTAAATCCACTGAGTCCATGGAACTTCCGGTCACTCTAGTTTATGGGCTCGCGAGGGTACATATAATGAAAATTAAACCATAACAAGTTGGGAATTATTTTTAAACTAATGGATATAAGTTTTGAATTATAATACACGATAATGTGGCCAAGATTAGAATAATGTAATGCCCAAGCATGACATCAAGAATAATTAATATTATCTCCAAAATGTAGTTCATTATTATTTGGAAGTTAACCATAAATATTCAATATGAAAAATTTTTATGCTGCAAATTAAGTGTTCAATTTAAGTGTTGGGAATTATTTTTAAACCGTAATGGATATAAGTTTTGAATTATAAACACAAATGTGGCCAAAAAGTTAGAATAATGTAAGATGCCCAATGCAGAATCAAGAATTAATTGTAGATATGTATCTCCAAAATCTAGTTCAGTTTTTTGAAGTTAACCATAAAATTCAATAGAAAAAATGTTTTATGCTTGCAATTAAGTGTTCACATGCATATTAATTTTATGCATATTTATCTTTGTCTGTTTACAATTCATTTTGCGAATTATTTGTCGATATTTTTGATTAATATTTAATGCCGATTGAATTTAATTTCGATTCAAAAAAACGGATGTACTTATATTCAAAATAGTATTAATTTCTTAACCTACGAACCTGCCTTGTTTTTGTCCTTTATTCACAACATCCTGGACGCTCCTAAAAATACATCGCCAGCACCAACGCAGATTTAAGCAAATTAAATCCACTGAATCCACGGAACTTCCGGTCGACTCTAGTTTATGGGCTCGCGAGGGTACATATAATGAAAATTAAACCATAACAAGTTGGGAATTATTTTTTTAAACGTAATGGATATAAGTTTTGAATATAATACACGATAATGTGGCCAAAGTTAGAATAATGTCATGCCCAATGCATGACATCAAGAATAAATTAATATTATCTCCAAAATGTAGTTCAGTTATTATTGGAAGTAACCATAAATATTCAATATGAAAAATGTTTTTATGCTGCAAATTAAGTGTTCAATTAAGTTGGGAATTATTTTTAAACTAATGGATATAAGTTTTGAATTATAATACACATAATGTGGCCAAAAGTTAAATAATGTCATGCCCAATGCATGACATCAAGAATAAATTAATATTATCTCCAAAATTAGTTCATTATTATTGGAAGTTAACCATAAAGATTCAATATGAAAATGTTTTTATGCTGCAAATTAAGTGTTCAACATGGCATATTAATTTTATGCATATTTATCTTTGTCTGTTTACAATTCATTTGCGAATTATTGTCGATAATTTTTGATTAATATTTAATGCCGATTGAATTTAATTTCGAATCTCAAAAAAAACGGATTGTACTTATATTCAAAATAGTATTAATTTCTTAACCTACATACCTGCCTTGTTTTTGTCCTTTATTCACAACATCCTGGACGCTCCTAAAAATACATCGCCAGCACCAACGCAGATTTAAGAAATTAAATCACTGAGTCCACGGAACTTCCGGTCGACTCTAGTTTATGGGCTCGCGAGGGTACATATAATGAAAATTAAACCATAACAAGTTGGGAATTATTTTTAAACGTAATGGATATAAGTTTTGAATTATAATACACGATAATGTGGCCAAAAGTTAGAATAATGTCATGCCCAAATGCATGACATCAAGAATAAATTAATATCATCTCCAAAATGTAGTTCAGTTATTATTTGGAAGTTAACTATAAATATTCAATATGAAAAATATGTGTATGCTGCAAATTAAGTGTTCAACATGTCATATTAATTTTATGCGTATTTATCTTTGTTTGTTTACAATTTTTTTTGCAAATTATTTGTCGATAATTTTTGTATTAATATCTAATGCCGATTGAAGTTAATTTGGATTATCAAAAAACGGATGTACTTATATTCAAAATATTATTAATTTTTTAACCTACGAACCTGCCTTGTTTTTGTCCTTGATTCACAACATCATGGACGCTCCTAAAAATACATCGCCAGCACCAACGCAGATTTAAGAAATTAAATCCACTGGGTCCACGGAACTTCCGGTCGACTATAGTTTATGGGCTCAAGAGGGTACATATAACGAAAATTAAACCATAACAAGTTGGGAATTATTTTTAAACGTAATGGATATAAGTTTTGAATTATAATACACGATAATGTGGCCAAGAGTTAGAATAATGTAATGCCCAAAGCATGACATCAAGAATAAATTAATATTATCTCCAAAATGTAGTTCAGTTATTATTTGGAAGTTAACCATAAATATTCAATATGAAAAATGTGTTTATGCTGCAAATTAAGTGTTCAACATGGCATATTAATTTTATGCATATTTATCTTTGTCTGTTTTACAATTCATTTTGGCGAATTATTTGTCGATAATTCTTTGATTAATATTTAATGCCGATTGAATTTAATTTCGAATCTCAAAAAAACGGATGTACTTATATTCAAAATAGTATTAATTTCTTAACCTACGAACCTGCCTTGTTTTTGTCCTTTATTCACAACATCCTGGACGCTCCTAAAAATACATCGCCAGCACCAACGCAGATTAAAGCAATTACATCCACTGAATCCACGGAACTTCCGGTCGACTCTAGTTTATGGGCTCGCGAGGGTACATATAATGAAAATTAAACCATAACAAGTTGGGAATTATTTTTAAACGTAATGGATATAAGTTTTTGAATTATAATACACGATAATGTGGCCAAAGTTAGAATAATGTCATGCCCAATGCATGACATCAAGAATAAATTAATATTATCTCCAAAATGTAGTTCAGTTATTATTTGGAAGTTAACCATAAATATTCAATATGTTTATGGCAAATTAAGTGTTCAATTTAAGTGTTGGAATTATTTAAACGTAATGGATATAAGTTTTGAATTATAATACACGAATTGGCCAAAAGTTAGAATAATGTCATGCCCAATGCATGACATCAAGAATAAATTAATATTATCTCCAAAATGTAGTTCAGTTATTATTTGGAAGTTAACCATAAAATTCAATATGAAAAATGTTTTAGCTGCAAATTAAGTGTTCACATGGCATATTAATTTTATGCATATTATCTTTGTCTGTTTACAATTCATTTGCGAATTATTGTCGATAATTTTTTGATTAATATTTAATGCCGATTGAATTTAATTTCGATTATCAAAAAAAACGGATGACTTATATTCAAAATATTATTAATTTCTTAACCTACGAACCTGCCTTGTTTTTGTCCTTATTCACAACATCCTGGACGCTCCTAAAAATACATCGCCAGCACCAACGCAATTAAAGCAATTACATCCACTGAATCCACGGAACTTCCGGTCGACTCTAGTTTATGGGCTCGCGAGGGTACATATAATGAAAATTAAACCATAACAAGTTGGGAATTATTTTTAAACGTAATGGATATAAGTTTTGAATTATAATACACATAATGTGGCCAAGAGTTAGAATAATGTAATGCCCAAAGCATGACATCAAGAATAAATTAATATTATCTCCAAAATGTAGTTCAGTTATTATTTGGAAGTTAACCATAAATATTCAATATGAAAAATGTGTTTATGCTGCAAATTAAGTGTTCAACATGGCATATTAATTTTATGCATATTTATCTTTGTCTGTTTACAATTCATTTTTGCGAATTATTTGTCGATAATTCTTTGATTAATATTTAATGCCGATTGAATTTAATTTCGAATCTCAAAAAAAAACGGATGTACTTATATTCAAAATAGTATTAATTTCTTAACCTACGAACCTGCCTTGTTTTTGTCCTTTATTCACAACATCCTGGACGCTCCTAAAAATACATCGCCAGCACCAACGCAGATTAAAGCAATTACATCCACTGAATCCACGGAACTTCCCGGTCGACTCTAGTTTATGGGTCGCGAGGGTACATATAATGAAAATTAAACCATAACAAGTTGGGAATTATTTTAAACGTAATGGATATAAGTTTGAATTATAATACACGATAATGTGGCAAAGTTAGAATAATGTAATGCCCAATGCATGACATCAAGAATAAATTAATATTATCTCCAAAATGTAGTTCAGTTATTATTTGGAAGTTAACCATAAATATTCAATATGAAAAATGTGTTTATGCTGCAAATTAAGTGTTCAACATGGCATATTAATTTTATGCATATTTATCTTTGTCTGTTTACAATTCATTTTGCGAATTATTTGTCGATAATTCTTTTGATTAATATTTAATGCCGATTGAATTTAATTTCGAATCTCAAAAAAACGGATGTACTTATATTCAAAATAGTATTAATTTCTTAACCTACGAACCTGCCTTGTTTTTGTCCTTATTCACAACATCCTGGACGCTCCTAAAAATACATCGCCAGCACCAACGCAGATTTAAGAAATTAAATCCACTGAGTCCATGGAACTTCCGGTCGACTCTAGTTTATGGGCTCGCGAGGGTACATATAATGAAAATTAAACCATAACAAGTTGGGAATTATTTTAAACGTAATGGATATAAGTTTTGAATTATAATACACGATAATGTGGCAAGAGTTAGAATAATGTAATGCCCAAAGCATGACATCAAGAATAAATTAATATTATCTCCAAAATGTAGTTCAGTTATTATTTGGAAGTTAACCATAAATATTCAATATGAAAAATGTGTTTATGCTGCAAATTAAGTGTTCAACATGGCATATTAATTTTATGCATATTTATCTTTGTCTGTTTACAATTCATTTTGCGAATTATTTGTCGATAATTCTTTGATTAATATTTAATGCCGATTGAATTTAATTTCGAATCTCAAAAAAAACGGATGTACTGTATATTCAAATAGTATTAATTTCTTAACCTACGAACCTGCCTTGTTTTTGTCCTTTATTCACAACATCCTGGACGCTCCTAAAAATACATCGCCAGCACCAACGCAGATTAAGAAATTAAATCCACTGATCCATCGGAACTTCCGGTCGACTCCAGTTTATGGGGCTCGCGAGGGTACATATAATGAAAATTAAACCATAACAAGTTGGGAATTATTTTTAAACGTAATGGATATAAGTTTTGAATTATAATACACGATAATGTGGCCAAGAGTTAGAATAATGTAATGCCCAAAGCATGACATCAAGAATAAATTAATATTATCTCCAAAATGTAGTTCAGTTATTATTTGGAAGTTAACCATAAATATTCAATATGCAAAAATGTTTTTATGCTGCAAATTAAGTGTTCAATTAAGTGTTGGAATTATTTTTAAACATAATGGATATAAGTTTTGAATTATAATACACGATAATGTGGCCAAAAGTTAGAATAATGTCATGCCCAATGCATGACATCAAGAATAAATTAATATTATCTCCAAAATGTAGTTCAGTTATTATTTGGAAGTTAACCATAAAGATTCAATATGAAAAATGTTTTTATGCTGGCAAATTAAGTGTTCAACATGGCATATTAATTTTATGCATATTTATCTTTGTCTGTTTACAATTCATTTTGCGAATTATTTGGTCGATAATTTTTGATTAATATTTAATGCCGATTGAATTTAATTTCGATTATCAAAAAACGGATGTACTTATATTCAAAATAGTATTAATTTCTTAACCTACGAACCTGCCTTGTTTTTGTCCTTTATTCACAACATCCTGGACGCTCCTAAAAATACATCGCCAGCACCAACGCAGATTAAAGCAATTACATCCACTGAATCACGGAACTTCCGGGTCGACTCTAGTTTATGGGCTCGCGAGGGTACATATAATGAAAATTAAACCATAACAAGTTGGGAATTATTTTTAAACGTAATGATATAAGTTTTGAATTATAATACACATAATGTGGCAAAAGTTAGAATAATGTCATGCCCAATGCATACATCAAGAATAAATTAATATTATCTCCAAAATGTAGTTCAGTTATTATTTGGAAGTTAACCATAAATATTCAATATAAATGTTTTATGCTGCAAATTAAGTATCAATTTAAGTGTAGAATTATTTTAAAAATGGAATAAGTTGAATTATAATACACGATAATGTGGCCAAAGTTAGAATAATGTCATGCCCAATGCATGACACAAGAATAAATTAATATTATCTCCAAAATGTAGTTCAGTTATTATTGGAAGTTAACCATAAATATCAATATGAAAAATGTTTTATGCTGCAAATTAAGTGTTCAACATGGCATATTAATTTTATGCATATTTATCTTTGTCTGTTTACAATTCATTTTGCGAATTATTTGTCGATAATTCTTTGATTAATATTTAATGCCGATTGAATTTAATTTCGAATCTCAAAAAAACGGATGTACTTATATTCAAAATAGTATTAATTTCTTAACCTACGAACCTGCCTTGTTTTGTCCTTATTCACAACATCCTGGACGCTCCTAAAAATACATCGCCAGCACCAACGCAGATTAAGCAATTACATCCACTGATCCATGGAACTTCCGGTCGACTCTAGTTTATGGGCTCCGAGGGTACATATAATGAAAATTAAACCATAACAAGTTGTGAATTATTTTTAAACGTAATGGATATAAGTTTTGAATTATATTAAACGATAATGTGGCCAAGAGATAGAATAATGTAATGTCCAATGTCTGACATCATGAATAAATTAATATCATCTCCAAAATGTAGTTCAGTTATTATTTGAAAGTTAATCATAAATATTCAATATGAAAAATATTTGTATGCTGCAAATTAAGTGTTCAACATGGCATATTAATTTTATGCGTATTTATCTTTGTCTGTTTACAATTATTTTTTGCAAATTATTTGTCGATAATTTTTGTATTAATATTTAATGCCGGTGGAATTTAATTTCGATCTTCAAAAAACGGATATAGTTATATTAAAAATTATATTTATTTCTTAACCCACGAACATGCCTTGTTTTTGTCCTTGATTCACAACATCCTGGACGCTCCTAAAAATACATCGCCAGCACCAACGCAGATTTAAGAAATTAAATCCACTGTATCCACGGAACTTCCGGTCGACTCTAGTTTATGGGCTCGAGAGGGTACATATAATGAAAATTAAACCATAACAAGTTGGAATTATTTTTAAACGTAATGGATATAAGTTTTGAATTATAATACACGATAATGTGGCCAAGAGTTAGAATAATGTAATGCCCAATGCATGACATCAAGAATAATTAATATTATCTCCAAAATGTAGTTCAGTTATTATTTGGAAGTTAACCATAAATATTCAATATGAAAAATGTTTTATGCTGCAAATTAAGTGTTCAACATGGCATATTAATTTTATGCATATTTATCTTGTCTGTTTACAATTCATTTTGCGAATTATTTGTCGATAATTCTTTGATTAATATTTAATGCCGATTGAATTTAATTTCGATTATCAAAAAAACGGATGTACTTATATTCAAAATATTATTAATTTCTTAACCTACGAACCTGCCTTGTTTTTGTCCTTGATTCACAACATCCTGGACGCTCCTAAAAATACATCGCCAGCACCAACGCAGATTTAAGAAATTAAATCCACTGAATCCACGGAACTTCCGGTCGACTCTAGTTTATGGGCTCCGAGGGTACATATAATGAAAATTAAACCATAACAAGTTGGGAATTATTTTTAAACGTAATGGATATAAGTTTTGAATTATAATACACGATAATGTGGCCAAGAGTTAGAATAATGTAATGCCCAATGCATGACATCAAGAATAAATTAATATTATCTCCAAAATGTAGTTCAGTTATTATTTGGAAGTTAACCATAAATATTCAATATGAAAAATGTTTTATGCTGCAAATTAAGTGTTCAACATGGCATATTAATTTTATGCATATTTATCTTTGTCTGTTTACAATTCATTTTGCGAATTATTTGTCGATAATTCTTAAAATAATATTTTATGCCGATTGAATTTAATTTCGATTATCAAAAAAACGGATGTACTTATATTCAAAATATTAATAATTCCTTAACCTACGAACCTGCCTTGTTTTTGTCCTTGATGGACAACATCCTAGACGCTCCTAAAAATACATCGCCAGCACCACCGCAGATTTAAGAAATTAAATTCACTGAATCCACGGAACTTCCGGTCGACTCTCGTTTATGGGCTCGCGAGGGTACATATAATGAACATTAAACCATAACAAGTATGCAATTATTTTTAAACGTAATGGATATACGTTTTGAATTATAATACACGATAATGTGGACAAAAAAAGTTAGAATAATGTAATGCCCAATGCATGACATCAAGAATAACTTAATATTGTCTCCAAAATGTAGTTCAGTTATTATTTGGAAGTTAACCATAAATGTTCAATATGACAAATGTTTTTATGCTGCAAATTAAGTGTTCAACATGGCATATTAATTTTATGCATATTTATCTTTGTTGTTTACAATTCATTTTGCGAATTATTTGTCGATAATTCTTTGATTAATATTTAATGCCGATTGAATTTAATTTCGATTATCAAAAAAACGGATGTACTTATATTCAAAATATTATTAATTTCTTAACCTACGAACCTGCCTTGTTTTTGTCCTTGATTCACAACATCCTGGACGCTCCTAAAAATACATCGCCAGCACCAACGCAGATTAAGAATTAAATCCACTGAATCCACGGAACTTCCGGTCGACTCTAGTTTATGGGCTCCGAGGGTACATATAATGAAAATTAAACCATAACAAGTTGGGAATTATTTTTAAACGTAATGGATATAAGTTTTGAATTATAATACACGATAATGTGGCCAAGAGTTAGAATAATGTAATGCCCAATGCATGACATCAAGAATAAATTAATATTATCTCCAAAATGTAGTTCAGTTATTATTTGGAAGTTAACCATAAATATTCAATATGAAAAATGTTTTATGCTGCAAATTAAGTGTTCAACATGGCATATTAATTTTATGCATATTTATCTTTGTTGTTTACAATTCATTTGCGAATTATTTGTCGATAATTCTTTGATTAATATTTAATGCCGATTGAATTTAATTTCGATTATCAAAAAAACGGATGTACTTATATTCAAAATATTATTAATTTCTTAACCTACGAACCTGCCTTGTTTTTGTCCTTGATTCACAACATCCTGGACGCTCCTAAAAATACATCGCCAGCACCAACGCAGATTTAAGAAATTAAATCCACTGAATCCACGGAACTTCCGGTCGACTCTAGTTTATGGGCTCCGAGGGTACATATAATGAAAATTAAACCATAACAAGTTGGAATTATTTTTAAACGTAATGGATATAAGTTTTGAATTATAATACACGATAATGTGGCCAAGAGTTAGAATAATGTAATGCCCAATGCATGACATCAAGAATAAATTAATATTATCTCCAAAATGTAGTTCAGTTATTATTTGGAAGTTAACCATAAATATTCAATATGAAAAATGTTTTATGCTGCAAATTAAGTGTTCAACATGGCATATTAATTTTATGCATATTTATCTTTGTCTGTTTACAATTCATTTGCGAATTATTTGTCGATAATTCTTTGATTAATATTTAATGCCGATTGAATTTAATTTCGATTATCAAAAAAACGGATGTACTTATATTCAAAATATTATTAATTTCTTAACCTACGAACCTGCCTTGTTTTTGTCCTTGATTCACAACATCCTGGACGCTCCTAAAAATACATCGCCAGCACCAACGCAGATTTAAGAAATTAAATCCACTGAATCCACGGAACTTCCGGTCGACTCTAGTTTATGGGCTCGCGAGGGTACATATAATGAAAATTAAACCATAACAAGTTGGGAATTATTTTTAAACGTAATGGATATAAGTTTTGAATTATAATACACGATAATGTGGCCAAGAGTTAGAATAATGTAATGCCCAATGCATGACATCAAGAATAAATTAATATTATCTCCAAAATGTAGTTCAGTTATTATTTGGAAGTTAACCATAAATATTCAATATGAAAAATGTTTTATGCTGCAAATTAAGTGTTCAACATGGCATATTAATTTTATGCATATTTATCTTTGTTGTTTACAATTCATTTTGCGAATTATTTGTCGATAATTCTTTGATTAATATTTAATGCCGATTGAATTTAATTTCGATTATCAAAAAACGGATGTACTTATATTCAAAATATTATTAATTTCTTAACCTACGAACCTGCCTTGTTTTTGTCCTTGATTCACAACATCCTGGACGCTCCTAAAAATACATCGCCAGCACCAACGCAGATTTAAGAAATTAAATCCACTGAATCCACGGAACTTCCGGTCGACTCTAGTTTATGGGCTCCGAGGGTACATATAATGAAAATTAAACCATAACAAGTTGGGAATTATTTTTAAACGTAATGGATATAAGTTTTGAATTATAATACACGATAATGTGGCCAAGAGTTAGAATAATGTAATGCCCAATGCATGACATCAAGAATAAATTAATATTATCTCCAAAATGTAGTTCAGTTATTATTTGGAAGTTAACTATAAATATTCAATATGAAAAATGTTTGTATGCTGCAAATTAAGTGTTCAACATGGCATATTAATTTTATGCATATTTATCTTTGTTTGTTTACAATTCATATTGCGAATTATTTGTCGATAATTCTTTGATTAATATATTTAATGCAATTGAATTTAATAATATTATTAATTTCTGAACCTACGAACCTGCCTTGTTTTTGTCCTTGATTCACAACATCCTGGACGCTCCTAAAAATACATCGCCAGCACCAACGCAGATTTAAGAAATTAAATCCACTGAATCCACGGAACTTCCGGTCGACTCTAGTTTATGGGCTCGCGAGGGTACATATAATGAAAATTAAACCATAACAAGTTGGGAATTATTTTTAAACGTAATGGATATAAGTTTTGAATTATAATACACGATAATGTGGCCAAGAGTTAGAATAATGTAATGCCCAATGCATGACATCAAGAATAAATTAATATTATCTCCAAAATGTAGTTCAGTTATTAATTGGAAGTTAATCATAAATATTCAATATGAAAAATGTTTTTATGCTGCAAATTAAGTGTTCAACATGGCATATTAATTTTATGCATATTTATCTTTGTCTGTTTACAATTCATTTTGCGAATTATTTGTCGATAATTCTTTGATTAATATTTAATGCCGATTGAATTTAATTTCGATTATCAAAAAAACGGATGTACTTATATTCAAAATATTATTAATTTCTTAACCTACGAACCTGCCTTGTTTTTGTCCTTGATTCACAACATCCTGGACGCTCCTAAAAATACATCGCCAGCACCAACGCAGATTAAGAAATTAAATCCACTGAATCCACGGAACTTCCGGTCGACTCTAGTTTATGCGCTGAGGGTACATATAATGAAAATTAAACCATAACAAGTTTGGAATTATTTTTAAACGTAATGGATATAAGTTTTGAATTATAATACACGATAATGTGGCCAAGAGTTAGAATAATGTAATTCCCAATGCATGACATCAAGAATAACTTAATATTATCTCCAAAATGTAGTTCAGTTATTATTTGGAAGTTAACTATAAATATTCAATATGAAAAATGTTCTTATGCTGCAAATTAAGTGTTCAACATGGCATATTAATTTTATGCATATTTATCTATGTCTGTTTACAATTCATTTTGCGAATTATTTGTCGATAATTCTTTGATTAATATTTAATGCCGATTGAATTTAATTTCGATATCAAAAAAACGGATGTACTTATATTCAAAATATTATTAATTTCTTAACCTACGAACCTGCCTTGTTTTTGTCCTTTATTCACAACATCCTGGACGCTCCTAAAAATACATCGCCAGCACCAACGCAGATTTAAGAAATTAAATCCACTGAATCCACGGAACTTCCGGTCGACTCTAGTTTATGGGCTCCGAGGGTACATATAATGAAAATTAAACCATAACAAGTTGGGAATTATTTTTAAACGTAATGGATATAAGTTTTGAATTATAATACACGATAATGTGGCCAAGAGTTAGAATAATGTAATGCCCAATGCATGACATCAAGAATAAATTAATATTATCTCCAAAATGTAGTTCAGTTATTTGGAAGTTAACCATATATATTCAATATGAAAAATGTTTTTATGCTGCAAATTAAGTGTTCAACATGGCATATTAATTTTATGCATATTTATCTTTGTTTGTTTACAATTCATTTTGCGAATTATTTGTCGATAATTCTTTGATTAATATTTAATGCCGATTGAATTTAATTTCGATTATCAAAAAACGGATGTACTTATATTCAAAATATTATTAATTTCTTAACCTACGAACCTGCCTTGTTTTTGTCCTTGATTCACAACATCCTGGACGCTCCTAAAAATACATCGCCAGCACCAACGCAGATTTAAGAAATTAAATCCACTGAATCCACGGAACTTCCGGTCGACTCTAGTTTATGGGCTCGCGAGGGTACATATAATGAAAATTAAACCATAACAAGTTGGGAATTATTTTTAAACGTAATGTATATAAGTTTTGAATTATAATACACAATATTGTGTCCAAGAGTTAGAATAATTTAATGCCCAATGCATGACATCAAGAATAAATTAATATTATCTCCAAAATGTAGTTCAGTTATTATTTGGAAGTTAATCATAAATATTCAATATGAAAAATATTTGTATGCTGCAAATTAAGTGTTCAACATGGCATATTAATTTTATGCGTATTTATCTTTGTCTGTTTACAATTAATTTTGCGAATTATTTGTCGATAAATCTTTGATTAATAGTTAATGCCGATTGAATTTTATTTCGATTATCAAAAAAACGGATGTGCTTATATTCAAAATATTATTAATTTCTTAACCTACGAACCTGCCTTGTTTTTGTCCTTGATTCACAGCATACTTGACGCTCCTAAAATACATCGCCAGCACCAACGCAGATTTAAGAAATTAAATCCACTGAGTCCACGGAACTTCCGGTCGACTCTAGTTTATGGGCTCGCGAGGGTACATATAATGAAAATTAAACCATAACAAGTTGGGAATTATTTTTAAACGTAATGGATATAAGTTTTGAATTATAATACACGATAATGTGGCCAAAAGTTAGAATAATGTCATGCCCAATGCATGACATCAAGAATAAATTAATATTATCTCCAAAATGTAGTTCAGTTATTATTTGGAAGTTAACCATAAATATTCAATATGAAAAATGTTTTTATGCTGCAAATTAAGTGTTCAACATGGCATATTAATTTTATGCATATTTATCTTTGTCTGTTTACAATTCATTTTGCGAATTATTTGTCGATAATTCTTTGATTAATATTTAATGCCGATTGAATTTAATTTCGATTATCAAAAAAACGGATGTACTTATATTCAAAATAGTATTAATTTCTTAACCTACGAACCTGCCTTGTTTTTGTCCTTTATTCACAACATCCTGGACGCTCCTAAAAATACATCGCCAGCACCAACGCAGATTAAAGCAATTACATCCACTGAATCCACGGAACTTCCGGTCGACTCTAGTTTATGGGCTCGCGAGGGTACATATAATGAAAATTAAACCATAACAAGTTGGGAATTATTTTTAAACGTAATGGATATAAGTTTTGAATTATAATACACGATAATGTGGCCAAGAGTTAGAATAATGTAATGCCCAAAGCATGACATCAAGAATAAATTAATATTATCTCCAAAATGTAGTTCAGTTATTATTTGGAAGTTAACCATAAATATTCAATATGAAAAATGTGTTTATGCTGCAAATTAAGTGTTCAACATGGCATATTAATTTTATGCATATTTATCTTTGTCTGTTTACAATTCATTTTGCGAATTATTTGTCGATAATTCTTTGATTAATATTTAATGCCGATTGAATTTAATTTCGAATCTCAAAAAAACGGATGTACTTATATTCAAAATAGTATTAATTTCTTAACCTACGAACCTGCCTTGTTTTTGTCCTTTATTCACAACATCCTGGACGCTCCTAAAAATACATCGCCAGCACCAACGCAGATTTAAGAAATTAAATCCACTGAGTCCATGGAACTTCCGGTCGACTCCAGTTTATGGGCTCGCGAGGTACATATAATGAAAATTAAACCATAACAAGTTGGGAATTATTTTTAAACGTAATGGATATAAGTTTTGAATTATATTAAACGATAATGTGGCCAAGAGATAGAATAATGTAATGCCCAATGTCTGACATCATGAATAAATTAATATCATCTCCAAAATGTAGTTCAGTTATTATTTGGAAGTTAACCATAAATATTCAATATGAAAAATGTGTTTATGCTGCAAATTAAGTGTTCAACATGGCATATTAATTTTATGCATATTTATCTTTGTCTGTTTACAATTCATTTTGCGAATTATTTGTCGATAATTTTTTGATTAATATTTAATGCCGATTGAATTTAATTTCGATTATCAAAAAACGGATGTACTTATATTCAAAATATTATTAATTTCTTAACCTACGAACCTGCCTTGTTTTTGTCCTTGATTCACAACATCCTGGACGCTCCTAAAAATACATCGCCAGCACCAACGCAGATTTAAGAATTAAATCCACTGAGTCCACGGAACTTCCGGTCGACTCTAGTTTATGGGCTCGCGAGGGTACATATAATGAAAATTAAACCATAACAAGTTGGGAATTATTTTTAAACGTAATGGATATAAGTTTTGAATTATAATACACGATAATGTGGCGAAAAGTTAGAATAATGTCATGCCCAATGCATGACATCAAGAATAAATTAATATTATCTCCAAAATGTATTTCAGTTATTATTTGGAAGTTAACCATAAATATTCAATATGCAAAATGTTTTTATGCTGCAAATTAAGTGTTCAATTTAAGTGTTGGGAATTATTTTTAAACATAATGGATATAAGTTTTGAATTATAATACACGATAATGTGGCCAAAAGTTAGAATAATGTCATGCCCAATGCATGACATCAAGAATAAATTAATATTATCTCCAAAATGTAGTTCAGTTATTATTTGGAAGTTAACCATAAAGATTCAATATGAAAAATGTTTTTATGCTGCAAATTAAGTGTTCAACATGGCATATTAATTTTATGCATATTTATCTTTGTCTGTTTACAATTCATTTTGCGAATTATTTGTCGATAATTTTTTGATTAATATTTAATGACGATTGAATTTAATTTCGATTATCAAAAAACGGATGTACTTATATTCAAAATAGTATTAATTTCTTAACCTACGAACCTGCCTTGTTTTTGTCCTTTATTCACAACATCCTGGACGCTCCTAAAAATACATCGCCAGCACCAACGCAGATTAAAGCAATTACATCCACTGAATCCACGGAACTTCCGGTCGACTCTAGTTTATGGGCTCGCGAGGGTACATATAATGAAAATTAAACCATAACAAGTTGGGAATTATTTTTAAACGTAATGGATATAAGTTTTGAATTATAATACACGATAATGTGGCGAAAAGTTAGAATAATGTCATGCCCAATGCATGACATCAAGAATAAATTAATATTATCTCCAAAATGTAGTTCAGTTATTATTTGGAAGTTAACCATAAATATTCAATATGAAAAATGTTTTTATGCTGCAAATTAAGTGTTCAATTTAAGTGTAGGGAATTATTTTTAAACGTAATGGATATAAGTTTTGAATTATAATACACGATAATGTGGCCAAAAGTTAGAATAATGTCATGCCCAATGCATGACATCAAGAATAAATTAATATTATCTCCAAAATGTAGTTCAGTTATTATTTGGAAGTTAACCATAAAGATTCAATATGAAAAATTTTTTTATGCTGTAAATTAAGTGTTCAACATGGCATATTAATTTTATGCATATTTATCTTTGTCTGTTTACAATTCATTTTGCAAATTATTTGTCGATAATTTTTTGATTAATATTTAATGCCGATTGAATTTAATTTCGATTATCAAAAAAACGGATGTACTTATATTCAAAATATTATTAATTTCTTAACCTACGAACCTGCCTTGTTTTTGTCCTTGATTCACAACATCCTGGACGCTCCTAAAAATACATCGCCAGCACCAACGCAGATTTAAGAAATTAAATCCACTGAGTCCACGGAACTTCCGGTCGACTCTAGTTTATGGGCTCGCGAGGGTACATATAATGAAAATTAAACCATAACAAGTTGGGAATTATTTTTAAACGTAATGGATATAAGTTTTGAATTATAATACACGATAATGTGGCCAAGAGTTAGAATAATGTAATGCCCAAAGCATGACATCAAGAATAAATTAATATTATCTCCAAAATGTAGTTCAGTTATTATTTGGAAGTTAACCATAAATATTCAATATGAAAAATGTGTTTATGCTGCAAATTAAGTGTTCAACATGGCATATTAATTTTATGCATATTTATCTTTGTCTGTTTACAATTCATTTTGCGAATTATTTGTCGATAATTCTTTGATTAATATTTAATGCCGATTGAATTTAATTTCGAATCTCAAAAAAACGGATGTACTTATATTCAAAATAGTATTAATTTCTTAACCTACGAACCTGCCTTGTTTTTGTCCTTTATTCACAACATCCTGGACGCTCCTAAAAATACATCGCCAGCACCAACGCAGATTTAAGAAATTAAATCCACTGAGTCCATGGAACTTCCGGTCGACTCCAGTTTATGGGCTCACGAGGGTACATATAATGAAAATTAAACCATAACAAGTTGGGAATTATTTTTAAACGTAATGGATATAAGTTTTGAATTATAATACACGATAATGTGGCCAAGAGTTAGAATAATGTAATGCCCAAAGCATGACATCAAGAATAAATTAATATTATCTCCAAAATGTAGTTCAGTTATTATTTGGAAGTTAACCATAAATATTCAATATGAAAAATGTTTTTATGCTGCAAATTAAGTGTTCAACATGGCATATTAATTTTATGCATATTTATCTTTGTCTGCTTACAATTCATTTTGCGAATTATTTGTCGATAATTTTTTGATTAATATTTAATGCCGATTGAATTAAATTTCGATTATCAAAAAACGGATGTACTTATATTCAAAATATTATTAATTTCTTAACCTACGAACCTGCCTTGTTTTTGTCCTTGATTCACAACATCCTGGACGCTCCTAAAAATACATCGCCAGCACCAACGCAGATTTAAGAAATTAAATCCACTGAGTCCACGGAACTTCCGGTCGACTCTAGTTTATGGGCTCGCGAGGGTACATATAATGAAAATTAAACCATAACAAGTTGGGAATTATTTTTAAACGTAATGGATATAAGTTTTGAATTATAATACACGATAATGTGGCGAAAAGTTAGAATAATGTCATGCCCAATGCATGACATCAAGAATAAATTAATATTATCTCCAAAATGTAGTTCAGTTATTATTTGGAAGTTAACCATAAATATTCAATATGCAAAATGTTTTTATGCTGCAAATTAAGTGTTCAATTTAAGTGTTGGGAATTATTTTTAAACATAATGGATATAAGTTTTGAATTATAATACACGATAATGTGGCCAAAAGTTAGAATAATGTCATGCCCAATGCATGACATCAAGAATAAATTAATATTATCTCCAAAATGTAGTTCAGTTATTATTTGGAAGTTAACCATAAAGATTCAATATGAAAAATGTTTTTATGCTGCAAATTAAGTGTTCAACATGGCATATTAATTTTATGCATATTTATCTTTGTCTGTTTACAATTCATTTTGCGAATTATTTGTCGATAATTTTTTGATTAATATATAATGCCGATTGAATTTAATTTCGATTATCAAAAAAACGGATGTACTTATATTCAAAATATTATTAATTTCTTAACCTACGAACCTGCCTTGTTTTTGTCCTTGATTCACAACATCCTGGACGCTCCTAAAAATACATCGCCAGCACCAACGCAGATTTAAGAAATTAAATCCACTGAGTCCACGGAACTTCCGGTCGACTCTAGTTTATGGGCTCGCGAGGGTACATATAATGAAAATTAAACCATAACAAGTTGGGAATTATTTTTAAACGTAATGGATATAAGTTTTAAATTATAATACACGATAATGTGGCCAAGAGTTAGAATAATGTAATGCCCAAAGCATGACATCAAGAATAAATTAATATTATCTCCAAAATGTAGTTCAGTTATTATTTGGAAGTTAACCATAAATATTCAATATGAAAAATGTGTTTATGCTGCAAATTAAGTGTTCAACATGGCATATTAATTTTATGCATATTTATCTTTGTCTGTTTACAATTCATTTTGCGAATTATTTGTCGATAATTCTTTGATTAATATTTAATGCCGATTGAATTTAATTTCGAATCTCAAAAAAACGGATGTACTTATATTCAAAATAGTATTAATTTCTTAACCTACGAACCTGCCTTGTTTTTGTCCTTTATTCACAACATCCTGGACGCTCCTAAAAATACATCGCCAGCACCAACGCAGATTTAAGAAATTAAATCCACTGAGTCCATGGAACTTCCGGTCGACTCTAGTTTATGGGCTCGCGAGGGTACATATAATGAAAATTAAACCATAACAAGTTGGGAATTATTTTTAAACGTAATGGATATAAGTTTTGAATTATAATACACGATAATGTGGCCAAGAGTTAGAATAATGTAATGCCCAAAGCATGACATCAAGAATAAATTAATATTATCTCCAAAATGTAGTTCAGTTATTATTTGGAAGTTAACCATAAATATTCAATATGAAAAATGTTTTTATGCTGCAAATTAAGTGTTCAATTTAAGTGTTGGGAATTATTTTTAAACGTAATGGATATAAGTTTTGAATTATAATACACGATAATGTGGCCAAAAGTTAGAATAATGTCATGCCCAATGCATGACATCAAGAATAAATTAATATTATCTCCAAAATGTAGTTCAGTTATTATTTGGAAGTTAACCATAAAGATTCAATATGAAAAATGTTTTTATGCTGCAAATTAAGTGTTCAACATGGCATATTAATTTTATGCATATTTATCTTTGTCTGTTTACAATTCATTTTGCGAATTATTTGTCGATAATTTTTTGATTAATATATAATGCCGATTGAATTTAATTTCGATTATCAAAAAAACGGATGTACTTATATTCAAAATATTATTAATTTCTTAACCTACGAACCTGCCTTGTTTTTGTCCTTGATTCACAACATCCTGGACGCTCCTAAAAATACATCGCCAGCACCAACGCAGATTTAAGAAATTAAATCCACTGAGTCCACGGAACTTCCGGTCGACTCTAGTTTATGGGCTCGCGAGGGTACATATAATGAAAATTAAACCATAACAAGTTGGGAATTATTTTTAAACGTAATGGATATAAGTTTTAAATTATAATACACGATAATGTGGCCAAGAGTTAGAATAATGTAATGCCCAAAGCATGACATCAAGAATAAATTAATATTATCTCCAAAATGTAGTTCAGTTATTATTTGGAAGTTAACCATAAATATTCAATATGAAAAATGTGTTTATGCTGCAAATTAAGTGTTCAACATGGCATATTAATTTTATGCATATTTATCTTTGTCTGTTTACAATTCATTTTGCGAATTATTTGTCGATAATTCTTTGATTAATATTTAATGCCGATTGAATTTAATTTCGAATCTCAAAAAAACGGATGTACTTATATTCAAAATAGTATTAATTTCTTAACCTACGAACCTGCCTTGTTTTTGTCCTTTATTCACAACATCCTGGACGCTCCTAAAAATACATCGCCAGCACCAACGCAGATTTAAGAAATTAAATCCACTGAGTCCATGGAACTTCCGGTCGACTCTAGTTTATGGGCTCGCGAGGGTACATATAATGAAAATTAAACCATAACAAGTTGGGAATTATTTTTAAACGTAATGGATATAAGTTTTGAATTATAATACACGATAATGTGGCCAAGAGTTAGAATAATGTAATGCCCAAAGCATGACATCAAGAATAAATTAATATTATCTCCAAAATGTAGTTCAGTTATTATTTGGAAGTTAACCATAAATATTCAATATGAAAAATGTTTTTATGCTGCAAATTAAGTGTTCAATTTAAGTGTTGGGAATTATTTTTAAACGTAATGGATATAAGTTTTGAATTATAATACACGATAATGTGGCCAAAAGTTAGAATAATGTCATGCCCAATGCATGACATCAAGAATAAATTAATATTATCTCCAAAATGTAGTTCAGTTATTATTTGGAAGTTAACCCTAAAGATTCAATATGAAAAATGTTTTTATGCTGCAAATTAAGTGTTCAACATGGCATATTAATTTTATGCATATTTATCTTTGTCTGTTTACAATTCATTTTGCGAATTATTTGTCGATAATTTTTTGATTAATATTTAATGCCGATTGAATTTAATTTCGATTATCAAAAAAACGGATGTACTTATATTCAAAATATTATTAATTTCTTAACCTACGAACCTGCCTTGTTTTTGTCCTTGATTCACAACATCCTGGACGCTCCTAAAAATACATCGCCAGCACCAACGCAGATTTAAGAAATTAAATCCACTGAGTCCACGGAACTTCCGGTCGACTCTAGTTTATGGGCTCGCGAGGGTACATATAATGAAAATTAAACCATAACAAGTTGGGAATTATTTTTAAACGTAATGGATATAAGTTTTGAATTATAATACACGATAATGTGGCGAAAAGTTAGAATAATGTCATGCCCAATGCATGACATCAAGAATAAATTAATATTATCTCCAAAATGTAGTTCAGTTATTATTTGGAAGTTAACCATAAATATTCAATATGAAAAATGTTTTTATGCTGCAAATTAAGTGTTCAATTTAAGTGTTGGGAATTATTTTTAAACGTAATGGATATAAGTTTTGAATTATAATACACGATAATGTGGCCAAAAGTTAGAATAATGTCATGCCCAATGCATGACATCAAGAATAAATTAATATTATCTCCAAAATGTAGTTCAGTTATTATTTGGAAGTTAACCATAAAGATTCAATATGAAAAATGTTTTTATGCTGCAAATTAAGTGTTCAACATGGCATATTAATTTTATGCATATTTATCTTTGTCTGTTTACAATTCATTTTGCGAATTATTTGTCGATAATTTTTTGATTAATATTTAATGCCGATTGAATTTAATTTCGATTATCAAAAAAACGGATGTACTTATATTCAAAATATTATTAATTTCTTAACCTACGAACCTGCCTTGTTTTTGTCCTTGATTCACAACATCCTGGACGCTCCTAAAAATACATCGCCAGCACCAACGCAGATTTAAGAAATTAAATCCACTGAGTCCACGGAACTTCCGGTCGACTCTAGTTACTCTCTCTCTGTCTCTCTCTTACTCTCCTAAAAATACATCGCCAGCACCAACGCAGATTTAAGAAATTAAATCCACTGAGTCCACGGAACTTCCGGTCGACTCTAGTTTATGGGCTCGCGAGGGTATATATAATGAAAATTAAACCATAACAAGTTGGGAATTATTTGTAAACGTAATGGATATAAGTTTTGAATTATAATACACGATAATGTGGCCAAGAGTTAGAATAATGTAATGCCCAAAGCATGACATCAAGAATAAATTAATATTATCTCCAAAATGTAGTTCAGTTATTATTTGAAAGTTAACCATAAATATTCAATATGAAAAATGTGTTTATGCTGCAAATTAAGTGTTCAACATGGCATATTAATTTTATGCATATTTATCTTTGTCTGTTTACAATTCATTTTTCGAATTATTTGTCGATAATTCTTTGATTAATATTTAATGCCGATTGAATTTAATTTCGAATCTCAAAAACACGGATGTACTTATATTCAAAATAGTATTAATTTCTAAACCTACGAACCTGCCATGTTTTTGTCCTTTATTCACAACATCCTGGACGCTCCTAAAAATACATCGCCAGCACCAACGCAGATTAAAGCAATTACATCCACTGAATCCACGGAACTTCCGGTCGACTCTAGTTTATGGGCTCGCGAGGGTACATATAATGAAAATTAAACCATAACAAGTTGGGAATTATTTTTAAACGTAATGGATATAAGTTTTGAATTATAATACACGATAATGTGGCCAAAAGTTAGAATAATGTCATGCCCAATGCATGACATCAAGAATAAATTAATATTATCTCCAATATGTAGTTCAGTTATTATTTGGAAGTTAACCATAAATATTCAATATGAAAAATGTTTTTATGCTGCAAATTAAGTGTTCAACATGGCATATTAATTTTATGCATATTTATCTTTGTCTGTTTACAATTCATTTTTCGAATTATTTGTCGATAATTCTTTGATTAATATTTAATGCCGATTGAATTTAATTTCGAATCTCAAAAAAACGGATGTACTTATATTCAAAATAGTATTAATTTCTTAACCTACGAACCTGCCTTGTTTTTGTCCTTTATTCACAACATCCTGGACGCTCCTAAAAATACATCGCCAGCACCAACGCAGATTAAAGCAATTACATCCACTGAATCCACGGAACTTCCGGTCGACTCTAGTTTATGGGCTCGCGAGGGTACATATAATGAAAATTAAACCATAACAAGTTGGGAATTATTTTTAAACGTAATGGATATAAGTTTTGAATTATAATACACGATAATGTGGCCAAAAGTTAGAATAATGTCATGCCCAATGCATGACATCAAGAATAAATTAATATTATCTCCAATATGTAGTTCAGTTATTATTTGGAAGTTAACCATAAATATTCAATATGAAAAATGTTTTTATGCTGCAAATTAAGTGTTCAATTTAAGTGTTGGGAATTATTTTTAAACGTAATGGATATAAGTTTTGAATTATAATACACGATAATGTGGCCAAAAGTTAGAATAATGTCATGCCCAATGCATGACATCAAGAATAAATTAATATTATCTCCAATATGTAGTTCAGTTATTATTTGGAAGTTAACCATAAAGATTCAATATGAAAAATGTTTTTATGCTGCAAATTAAGTGTTCAACATGGCATATTAATTTTATGCATATTTATCTTTGTCTGTTTACAATTCATTTTGCGAATTATTTGTCGATAATTTTTTGATTAATATTTAATGCCGATTGAATTTAATTTCGATTATCAAAAAAACGGATGTACTTATATTCAAAATATTATTAATTTCTTAACCTACGAACCTGCCTTGTTTTTGTCCTTGATTCACAACATCCTGGACGCTCCTAAAAATACATCGCCAGCACCAACGCAGATTTAAGAAATTAAATCCACTGAGTCCACGGAACTTCCGGTTGACTCTAGTTTATGGGCTCGCGAGGGTACATATAATGAAAATTAAACCATGACAAGTTGGGAATTATTTTTAAACGTAATGGATATAAGTTTTGAATTATAATACACGATAATGTGGCCAAGAGTTAGAATAATGTCATGCCCAAAGCATGACATCAAGAATAAATTAATATTATCTCCAAAATGTAGTTCAGTTATTATTTGGAAGTTAACCATAAATATTCAATATGAAAAATGTGTTTATGCTGCAAATTAAGTGTTCAACATGGCATATTAATTTTATGCATATTTATCTTTGTCTGTTTACAATTCATTTTTCGAATTATTTGTCGATAATTCTTTGATTAATATTTAATGCCGATTGAATTTAATTTCGAATCTCAAAAAAACGGATGTACTTATATTCAAAATAGTATTAATTTCTTAACCTACGAACCTGCCTTGTTTTTGTCCTTTATTCACAACATCCTGGACGCTCCTAAAAATACATCGCCAGCACCAACGCAGATTAAAGCAATTACATCCACTGAATCCACGGAACTTCCGGTCGACTCTAGTTTATGGGCTCGCGAGGGTACATATAATGAAAATTAAACCATAACAAGTTGGGAATTATTTTTAAACGTAATGGATATAAGTTTTGAATTATAATACACGATAATGTGGCCAAAAGTTAGAATAATGTCATGCCCAATGCATGACATCAAGAATAAATTAATATTATCTCCAATATGTAGTTCAGTTATTATTTGGAAGTTAACCATAAATATTCAATATGAAAAATGTTTTTATGCTGCAAATTAAGTGTTCAATTTAAGTGTTGGGAATTATTTTTAAACGTAATGGATATAAGTTTTGAATTATAATACACGATAATGTGGCCAAAAGTTAGAATAATGTCATGCCCAATGCATGACATCAAGAATAAATTAATATTATCTCCAAAATGTAGTTCAGTTATTATTTGGAAGTTAACCATAAATATTCAATATGAAAAATGTGTTTATGCTGCAAATTAAGTGTTCAACATGGCATATTAATTTTATGCATATTTATCTTTGTCTGTTTACAATTCATTTTTCGAATTATTTGTCGATAATTCTTTGATTAATATTTAATGCCGATTGAATTTAATTTCGAATCTCAAAAACACGGATGTACTTATATTCAAAATAGTATTAATTTCTAAACCTACGAACCTGCCATGTTTTTGTCCTTTATTCACAACATCCTGGACGCTCCTAAAAATACATCGCCAGCACCAACGCAGATTAAAGCAATTACATCCACTGAATCCACGGAACTTCCGGTCGACTCTAGTTTATGGGCTCGCGAGGGTACATATAATGAAAATTAAACCATAACAAGTTGGGAATTATTTTTAAACGTAATGGATATAAGTTTTGAATTATAATACACGATAATGTGGCCAAAAGTTAGAATAATGTCATGCCCAATGCATGACATCAAGAATAAATTAATATTATCTCCAAAATGTAGTTCAGTTATTATTTGGAAGTTAACCATAAATATTCAATATGAAAAATGTTTTTATGCTGCAAATTAAGTGTTCAATTTAAGTGTTGGGAATTATTTTTAAACTTAATGGATATAAGTTTTGAATTATAATACACGATAATGTGGCCAAAAGTTAGAATAATGTCATGCCCAATGCATGACATCAAGAATAAATTAATATTATCTCCAAAATGTAGTTCAGTTATTATTTGGAAGTTAACCATAAAGATTCAATATGAAAAATGTTTTTATGCTGCAAATTAAGTGTTCAACATGGCATATTAATTTTATGCATATTTATCTATGTCTGTTAACAATTCATTTTGCGAATTATTTGTCGATAATTCTTTGATTAATATTTAATGCCGATTGAATTTAATTTCGATTATCAAAAAAACGGATGTACTTATATTAAAAATATTATTAATTTCTTAACCTACGAACCTGCCTTGTTTTTGTCCTTTATTCACAACATCCTGGACGCTCCTAAAAATACATCGCCAGCACCAACGCAGATTAAAGCAATTACATCCACTGAATCCACGGAACTTCCGGTCGACTCTAGTTTATGGGCTCGCGAGGGTACATATAATGAAAATTAAACCATAACAAGTTGGGAATTATTTTTAAACGTAATGGATATAAGTTTTGAATTATAATACACGATAATGTGGCCAAGAGTTAGAATAATGTAATGCCCAAAGCATGACATCAAGAATAAAATAATATTATCTCCAAAATGTAGTTCAGTAATTATTTGGAAGTTAACCATAAATATTCAATATGAAAAATGTTTTTATGCTGCAAATTAAGTGTTCAATTTAAGTGTTGGGAATTATTTTTAAACGTAATGGATATAAGTTTTGAATTATAATACGCGATCATGTGGCCAAGAGTTAGAATAATGTAATGCCCAAAGCATGACATCAAGAATAAATTAATATTATCTCCAATATGTAATTCAGCTATTATATGGAAGTTAACCATAAATATTCATATTATGAAAAATGTGTTTATGCTGCAAATTAAGTGTTCAACATGGCATATTAATTTTATGCATATTTATCTTTGTCTGTTTACAATTCATTTTTCGAATTATTTGTCGATAATTCTTTGATTAATATTTAATGCCGATTGAATTTAATTTCGAATCTCAAAAAAACGGATGTACTTATATTCAAAATAGTATTAATTTCTTAACCTACGAACCTGCCTTGTTTTTGTCCTTTATTCACAACATCCTGGACGCTCCTAAAAATACATCGCCAGCACCAACGCAGATTAAAGCAATTACATCCACTGAATCCACGGAACTTCCGGTCGACTCTAGTTTATGGGCTCGCGAGGGTACATATAATGAAAATTAAACCATAACAAGTTGGGAATTATTTTTAAACGTAATGGATATAAGTTTTGAATTATAATACACGATAATGTGGCCAAAAGTTAGAATAATGTCATGCCCAATGCATGACATCAAGAATAAATTAATATTATCTCCAATATGTAGTTCAGTTATTATTTGGAAGTTAACCATAAATATTCAATATGAAAAATGTTTTTATGCTGCAAATTAAGTGTTCAATTTAAGTGTTGGGAATTATTTTTAAACGTAATGGATATAAGTTTTGAATTATAATACACGATAATGTGGCCAAAAGTTAGAATAATGTCATGCCCAATGCATGACATCAAGAATAAATTAATATTATCTCCAATATGTAGTTCAGTTATTATTTGGAAGTTAACCATAAAGATTCAATATGAAAAATGTTTTTATGCTGCAAATTAAGTGTTCAACATGGCATATTAATTTTATGCATATTTATCTTTGTCTGTTTACAATTCATTTTGCGAATTATTTGTCGATAATTTTTTGATTAATATTTAATGCCGATTGAATTTAATTTCGATTATCAAAAAAAACGGATGTACTTATATTCAAAATATTATTAATTTCTTAACCTACGAACCTGCCTTGTTTTTGTCCTTGATTCACAACATCCTGGACGCTCCTAAAAATACATCGCCAGCACCAACGCAGATTTAAGAAATTAAATCCACTGAGTCCACGGAACTTCCGGTTGACTCTAGTTTATGGGCTCGCGAGGGTACATATAATGAAAATTAAACCATGACAAGTTGGGAATTATTTTTAAACGTAATGGATATAAGTTTTGAATTATAATACACGATAATGTGGCCAAGAGTTAGAATAATGTCATGCCCAAAGCATGACATCAAGAATAAATTAATATTATCTCCAAAATGTAGTTCAGTTATTATTTGGAAGTTAACCATAAATATTCAATATGAAAAATGTGTTTATGCTGCAAATTAAGTGTTCAACATGGCATATTAATTTTATGCATATTTATCTTTGTCTGTTTACAATTCATTTTTCGAATTATTTGTCGATAATTCTTTGATTAATATTTAATGCCGATTGAATTTAATTTCGAATCTCAAAAAAACGGATGTACTTATATTCAAAATAGTATTAATTTCTTAACCTACGAACCTGCCTTGTTTTTGTCCTTTATTCACAACATCCTGGACGCTCCTAAAAATACATCGCCAGCACCAACGCAGATTAAAGCAATTACATCCACTGAATCCACGGAACTTCCGGTCGACTCTAGTTTATGGGCTCGCGAGGGTACATATAATGAAAATTAAACCATAACAAGTTGGGAATTATTTTTAAACGTAATGGATATAAGTTTTGAATTATAATACACGATAATGTGGCCAAAAGTTAGAATAATGTCATGCCCAATGCATGACATCAAGAATAAATTAATATTATCTCCAATATGTAGTTCAGTTATTATTTGGAAGTTAACCATAAATATTCAATATGAAAAATGTTTTTATGCTGCAAATTAAGTGTTCAATTTAAGTGTTGGGAATTATTTTTAAACGTAATGGATATAAGTTTTGAATTATAATACACGATAATGTGGCCAAAAGTTAGAATAATGTCATGCCCAATGCATGACATCAAGAATAAATTAATATTATCTCCAAAATGTAGTTCAGTTATTATTTGGAAGTTAACCATAAAGATTCAATATGAAAAATGTTTTTATGCTGCAAATTAAGTGTTCAACATGGCATATTAATTTTATGCATATTTATCTTTGTCTGTTTACAATTCATTTTGCGAATTATTTGTCGATAATTTTTTGATTAATATTTAATGCCGATTGAATTTAATTTCGATTATCAAAAAAACGGATGTACTTATATTCAAAATATTATTAATTTCTTAACCTACGAACCTGCCTTGTTTTTGTCCTTGATTCACAACATCCTGGACGCTCCTAAAAATACATCGCCAGCACCAACGCAGATTTAAGAAATTAAATCCACTGAGTCCACGGAACTTCCGGTCGACTCTAGTTTATGGGCTCGCGAGGGTACATATAATGAAAATTAAACCATAACAAGTTGGGAATTATTTTTAAACTTAATGGATATAAGTTTTGAATTATAATACACGATAATGTGGCCAAAAGTTAGAATAATGTCATGCCCAATGCATGACATCAAGAATAAATTAATATTATCTCCAATATGTAGTTCAGTTATTATTTGGAAGTTAACCATAAAGATTCAATATGAAAAATGTTTTTATGCTGCAAATTAAGTGTTCAACATGGCATATTAATTTTATGCATATTTATCTTTGTCTGTTTACAATTCATTTTGCGAATTATTTGTCGATAATTTTTTGATTAATATTTAATGCCGATTGAATTTAATTTCGATTATCAAAAAAAACGGATGTACTTATATTCAAAATATTATTAATTTCTTAACCTACGAACCTGCCTTGTTTTTGTCCTTGATTCACAACATCCTGGACGCTCCTAAAAATACATCGCCAGCACCAACGCAGATTTAAGAAATTAAATCCACTGAGTCCACGGAACTTCCGGTTGACTCTAGTTTATGGGCTCGCGAGGGTACATATAATGAAAATTAAACCATGACAAGTTGGGAATTATTTTTAAACGTAATGGATATAAGTTTTGAATTATAATACACGATAATGTGGCCAAGAGTTAGAATAATGTCATGCCCAAAGCATGACATCAAGAATAAATTAATATTATCTCCAAAATGTAGTTCAGTTATTATTTGGAAGTTAACCATAAATATTCAATATGAAAAATGTGTTTATGCTGCAAATTAAGTGTTCAACATGGCATATTAATTTTATGCATATTTATCTTTGTCTGTTTACAATTCATTTTTCGAATTATTTGTCGATAATTCTTTGATTAATATTTAATGCCGATTGAATTTAATTTCGAATCTCAAAAAAACGGATGTACTTATATTCAAAATAGTATTAATTTCTTAACCTACGAACCTGCCTTGTTTTTGTCCTTTATTCACAACATCCTGGACGCTCCTAAAAATACATCGCCAGCACCAACGCAGATTAAAGCAATTACATCCACTGAATCCACGGAACTTCCGGTCGACTCTAGTTTATGGGCTCGCGAGGGTACATATAATGAAAATTAAACCATAACAAGTTGGGAATTATTTTTAAACGTAATGGATATAAGTTTTGAATTATAATACACGATAATGTGGCCAAAAGTTAGAATAATGTCATGCCCAATGCATGACATCAAGAATAAATTAATATTATCTCCAATATGTAGTTCAGTTATTATTTGGAAGTTAACCATAAATATTCAATATGAAAAATGTTTTTATGCTGCAAATTAAGTGTTCAATTTAAGTGTTGGGAATTATTTTTAAACGTAATGGATATAAGTTTTGAATTATAATACACGATAATGTGGCCAAAAGTTAGAATAATGTCATGCCCAATGCATGACATCAAGAATAAATTAATATTATCTCCAAAATGTAGTTCAGTTATTATTTGGAAGTTAACCATAAAGATTCAATATGAAAAATGTTTTTATGCTGCAAATTAAGTGTTCAACATGGCATATTAATTTTATGCATATTTATCTTTGTCTGTTTACAATTCATTTTGCGAATTATTTGTCGATAATTTTTTGATTAATATTTAATGCCGATTGAATTTAATTTCGATTATCAAAAAAACGGATGTACTTATATTCAAAATATTATTAATTTCTTAACCTACGAACCTGCCTTGTTTTTGTCCTTGATTCACAACATCCTGGACGCTCCTAAAAATACATCGCCAGCACCAACGCAGATTTAAGAAATTAAATCCACTGAGTCCACGGAACTTCCGGTCGACTCTAGTTTATGGGCTCGCGAGGGTACATATAATGAAAATTAAACCATAACAAGTTGGGAATTATTTTTAAACGTAATGGATATAAGTTTTGAATTATAATACACGATAATGTGGCCAAAAGTTAGAATAATGTCATGCCCAATGCATGACATCAAGAATAAATTAATATTATCTCCAAAATGTAGTTCAGTTATTATTTGGAAGTTAACCATAAAGATTCAATATGAAAAATGTTTTTATGCTGCAAATTAAGTGTTCAACATGGCATATTAATTTTATGCATATTTATCTTTGTCTGTTTACAATTCATTTTGCGAATTATTTGTCGATAATTTTTTGATTAATATTTAATGCCGATTGAATTTAATTTCGACTATCAAAAAAACGGATGTACTTATATTCAAAATATTATTAATTTCTTAACCTACGAACCTGCCTTGTTTTTGTCCTTGATTCACAACATCCTGGACGCTCCTAAAAATACATCGCCAGCACCAACGCAGATTAAAGCAATTACATCCACTGAATCCACGGAACTTCCGGTCGACTCTAGTTTATGGGCTCGCGAGGGTACATATAATGAAAATTAAACCATAACAAGTTGGGAATTATTTTTAAACGTAATGGATATAAGTTTTGAATTATAATACACGATAATGTGGCCAAAAGTTAGAATAATGTCATGCCCAATGCATGACATCAAGAATAAATTAATATTATCTCCAAAATGTAGTTCAGTTATTATTTGGAAGTTAACCATAAATATTCAATATGAAAAATGTTTTTATGCTGCAAATTAAGTGTTCAATTTAAGTGTTGGGAATTATTTTTAAACGTAATGGATATAAGTTTTGAATTATATAATACAGTTTTTGAATTATATAATACACGATAATGTGGCCAAAAGTTAGAATAATGTCATGCCCAATGCATGACATCAAGAATAAATTAATATTATCTCCAAAATGTAGTTCAGTTATTATTTGGAAGTTAACCATAAAGATTCAATATGAAAAATGTTTTTATGCTGCAAATTAAGTGTTCAACATGGCATATTAATTTTATGCATATTTATCTTTGTCTGTACTTGTATTCAAAATAGTATTAATTTCTTAACCTACGAACCTGCCTTGTTTTTGTCCTTTATTCACAACATCCTGGACGCTCCTAAAAATACATCGCCAGCACCAACGCAGATTAAAGCAATTACATCCACTGAATCCACGGAACTTCCGGTCGACTCTAGTTTATGGGCTCGCGAGGGTACATATAATGAAAATTAAACCATAACAAGTTGGGAATTATTTTTAAACGTAATGAATATAAGTTTTGAATTATAATACACGATAATGTGGCCAAAAGTTAGAATAATGTCATGCCCAATGCATGACATCAAGAATAAATTAATATTATCTCCAATATGTAGTTCAGTTATTATTTGGAAGTTAACCATAAATATTCAATATGAAAAATGTTTTTATGCTGCAAATTAAGTGTTCAATTTAAGTGTTGGGAATTATTTTTAAACGTAATGGATATAAGTTTTGAATTATATAATACAGTTTTTGAATTATATAATACACGATAATGTGGCCAAAAGTTAGAATAATGTCATGCCCAATGCATGACATCAAGAATAAATTAATATTATCTCCAAAATGTAGTTCAGTTATTATTTGGAAGTTAACCATAAAGATTCAATATGAAAAATGTTTTTATGCTGCAAATTAAGTGTTCAACATGGCATATTAATTTTATGCATATTTATTTTTGTCTGTACTTGTATTCAAAATAGTATTAATTTCTTAACCTACGAACCTGCCTTGTTTTTGTCCTTTATTCACAACATCCTGGACGCTCCTAAAAATACATCGCCAGCACCAACGCAGATTAAAGCAATTACATCCACTGAATCCACGGAACTTCCGGTCGACTCTAGTTTATGGGCTCGCGAGGGTACATATAATGAAAATTAAACCATAACAAGTTGGGAATTATTTTTAAACGTAATGAATATAAGTTTTGAATTATAATACACGATAATGTGGCCAAAAGTTAGAATAATGTCATGCCCAATGCATGACATCAAGAATAAATTAATATTATCTCCAATATGTAGTTCAGTTATTATTTGGAAGTTAACCATAAATATTCAATATGAAAAATGTTTTTATGCTGCAAATTAAGTGTTCAATTTAAGTGTTGGGAATTATTTTTAAACGTAATGGATATAAGTTTTGAATTATAATACACGATAATGTGGCCAAAAGTTAGAATAATGTCATGCCCAATGCATGACATCAAGAATAAATTAATATTATCTCCAAAATGTAGTTCAGTTATTATTTGGAAGTTAACCATAAAGATTCAATATGAAAAATGTTTTTATGCTGCAAATTAAGTGTTCAACATGGCATATTAATTTTATGCATATTTATCTTTGTCTGTTAACAATTCATTTTGCGAATTATTTGTCGATAATTTTTTGATTAATATTTAATGCCGATTGAATTTAATTTCGATTATCAAAAAAACGGATGTACTTATATTCAAAATATTATTAATTTCTTAACCTACGAACCTGCCTTGTTTTTGTCCTTTATTCACAACATCCTGGACGCTCCTAAAAATACATCGCCAGCACCAACGCAGATTAAAGCAATTACATCCACTGAATCCACGGAACTTCCGGTCGACTCTAGTTTATGGGCTCGCGAGGGTACATATAATGAAAATTAAACCATAACAAGTTGGGAATTATTTTTAAACGTAATGGATATAAGTTTTGAATTATAATACACGATAATGTGGCCAAGAGTTAGAATAATGTAATGCCCAAAGCATGACATCAAGAATAAATTAATATTATCTCCAAAATGTAGTTCAGTTATTATTTGGAAGTTAACCATAAATATTCAATATGAAAAATGTTTTTATGCTGCAAATTAAGTGTTCAATTTAAGTGTTGGGAATTATTTTTAAACGTAATGGATATAAGTTTTGAATTATAATACACGATAATGTGGCCAAGAGTTAGAATAATGTAATGCCCAAAGCATGACATCAAGAATAAATTAATATTATCTCCAAAATGTAGTTCAGTTATTATTTGGAAGTTAACCATAAATATTCAATATGAAAAATGTGTTTATGCTGCAAATTAAGTGTTCAACATGGCATATTAATTTTATGCATATTTATCTTTGTCTGTTTACAATTCATTTTCGAATTATTTGTCGATAATTCTTTGATTAATATTTAATGCCGATTGAATTTAATTTCGAATCTCAAAAAAACGGATGTACTTATATTCAAAATAGTATTAATTTCTTAACCTACGAACCTGCCTTGTTTTTGTCCTTTATTCACAACATCCTGGACGCTCCTAAAAATACATCGCCAGCACCAACGCAGATTAAAGCAATTACATCCACTGAATCCACGGAACTTCCGGTCGACTCTAGTTTATGGGCTCGCGAGGGTACATATAATGAAAATTAAACCATAACAAGTTGGGAATTATTTTTAAACGTAATGGATATAAGTTTTGAATTATAATACACGATAATGTGGCCAAAAGTTAGAATAATGTCATGCCCAATGCATGACATCAAGAATAAATTAATATTATCTCCAATATGTAGTTCAGTTATTATTTGGAAGTTAACCATAAATATTCAATATGAAAAATGTTTTTATGCTGCAAATTAAGTGTTCAATTTAAGTGTTGGGAATTATTTTTAAACGTAATGGATATAAGTTTTGAATTATAATACACGATAATGTGGCCAAAAGTTAGAATAATGTCATGCCCAATGCATGACATCAAGAATAAATTAATATTATCTCCAATATGTAGTTCAGTTATTATTTGGAAGTTAACCATAAAGATTCAATATGAAAAATGTTTTTATGCTGCAAATTAAGTGTTCAACATGGCATATTAATTTTATGCATATTTATCTTTGTCTGTTTACAATTCATTTTGCGAATTATTTGTCGATAATTTTTTGATTAATATTTAATGCCGATTGAATTTAATTTCGATTATCAAAAAAACGGATGTACTTATATTCAAAATATTATTAATTTCTTAACCTACGAACCTGCCTTGTTTTTGTCCTTGATTCACAACATCCTGGACGCTCCTAAAAATACATCGCCAGCACCAACGCAGATTTAAGAAATTAAATCCACTGAGTCCACGGAACTTCCGGTTGACTCTAGTTTATGGGCTCGCGAGGTACATATAATGAAAATTAAACCATGACAAGTTGGGAATTATTTTTAAACGTAATGGATATAAGTTTTGAATTATAATACACGATAATGTGGCCAAGAGTTAGAATAATGTCATGCCCAAAGCATGACATCAAGAATAAATTAATATTATCTCCAAAATGTAGTTCAGTTATTATTTGGAAGTAACCATAAATATTCAATATGAAAAATGTGTTTATGCTGCAAATTAAGTGTTCAACATGGCATATTAATTTTATGCATATTTATCTTTGTCTGTTTACAATTCATTTTCGAATTATTTGTCGATAATTCTTTGATTAATATTTAATGCCGATTGAATTTAATTTCGAATCTCAAAAAAACGGATGTACTTATATTCAAAATAGTATTAATTTCTTAACCTACGAACCTGCCTTGTTTTTGTCCTTTATTCACAACATCCTGGACGCTCCTAAAATACATCGCCAGCCCAACGCAGATTAAAGCAATTACATCCACTGAATCCACGGAACTTCCGGTCGACTCTAGTTTATGGGCTCGCGAGGTACATATAATGAAAATTAAACCATAACAAGTTGGGAATTATTTTTAAACGTAATGGATATAAGTTTTGAATTATAATACACGATAATGTGGCCAAAAGTTAGAATAATGTCATGCCCAATGCATGACATCAAGAATAAATTAATATTATCTCCAATATGTAGTTCAGTTATTATTTGGAAGTTAACCATAAATATTCAATATGAAAAATGTTTTTATGCTGCAAATTAAGTGTTCAATTTAAGTGTTGGGAATTATTTTTAAACGTAATGGATATAAGTTTGATTATAATACACGATAATGTGGCCAAAAGTTAGAATAATGTCATGCCCAATGCATGACATCAAGAAAAATTAATATTATCTCCAAAATGTAGTTCAGTTATTTATTTGGAAGTTAACCATAAAGATTCAATATGAAAAATGTTTTTATGCTGCAAATTAAGTGTTCAACATGGCATATTAATTTTATGCATATTTATCTTTGTCTGTTTACAATTCATTTTGCGAATTATTTGTCGATAATTTTTTGATTAATATTTAATGCCGATTGAATTTAATTTCGATTATCAAAAAAACGGATGTACTTATATTCAAAATATTATTAATTTCTTAACCTACGAACCTGCCTTGTTTTTGTCCTTGATTCACAACATCCTGGACGCTCCTAAAAATACATCGCCAGCACCAACGCAGATTTAAGAAATTAAATCCACTGAGTCCACGGAACTTCCGGTCGACTCTAGTTTATGGGCTCGCGAGGGTACATATAATGAAAATTAAACCATAACAAGTTGGGAATTATTTTTAAACGTAATGGATATAAGTTTTGAATTATAATACACGATAATGTGGCCAAAAGTTAGAATAATGTCATGCCCAATGCATGACATCAAGAATAAATTATATTAATCTCCAAAATGTAGTTCAGTTATTATTTGGAAGTTAACCATAAAGATTCAATATGAAAAATGTTTTTATGCTGCAAATTAAGTGTTCAACATGGCATATTAATTTTATGCATATTTATCTTTGTCTGTTTACAATTCATTTTGCGAATTATTTGTCGATAATTTTTTGATTAATATTTAATGCCGATTGAATTTAATTTCGACTATCAAAAAAACGGATGTACTTATATTCAAAATATTATTAATTTCTTAACCTACGAACCTGCCTTGTTTTTGTCCTTGATTCACAACATCCTGGACGCTCCTAAAAATACATCGCCAGCACCAACGCAGATTAAAGCAATTACATCCACTGAATCCACGGAACTTCGGTCGACTCTAGTTTATGGGCTCGCGAGGGTACATATAATGAAAATTAAACCATAACAAGTTGGGAATTATTTTTAAACGTAATGGATATAAGTTTTGAATTATAATACACGATAATGTGGCCAAAAGTTAGAATAATGTCATGCCCAATGCATGACATCAAGAATAAATTAATATTATCTCCAATATGTAGTTCAGTTGATTATTTGGAAGTTAACCATAAATATTCAATATGAAAAATGTTTTTATGCTGCAAATTAAGTGTTCAAATTTAAGTGTTGGAATTATTTTTAAACGTAATGGATATAATTTTGAATTATAATACACGATAATGTGGCCAAAAAGTTAGAATAATGTCATGCCCAATGCATGACATCAAGAATAAATTAATATTATCTCCAAAATGTAGTTTCAGTTATTATTTGGAAGTTAACCATAAAGATTCAATATGAAAAATGTTTTTATGCTGCAAATTAAGTGTTCAACATGGCATATTAATTTTATGCATATTTATTTTTGTCTGTACTTGTATTCAAAATAGTATAATTTCTTAACCTACGAACCTGCCTTGTTTTTGTCCTTTATCACAACATCCTGGACGCTCCTAAAAAATACATCGCCAGCACCAACGCAGATTAAAGCAATTACATCCACTGAATCCACGGAACTTCCGGTCGACTCTAGTTTATGGGCTCGCGAGGGTACATATAATGAAAATTAAACCATAACAAGTTGGGAATTATTTTTAAACGTAATGAATATAAGTTTTGAATTATAATACACGATAATGTGCCAAAAGTTAGAATAATGTCATGCCCAATGCATGACATCAAGAATAAATTAATATTATCTCCAATATGTAGTTCAGTTATTATTTGGAAGTTAACCATAAATATTCAATATGAAAAATGTTTTTTATGCTGCAAATTAGTGTTCAATTTAAGTGTTTGGGAATTATTTTTAAACGTAATGGATAAAGTTTTTGAATTATAATACACGATAATGGGCCAAAAGTTTAGAATAATGTCATGCCCAATGCATGACATCAAGAATAATTAATATTATCTCCAAAATGTAGTTCAGTTATTATTTGGAAGTTAACCATAAAGATTCAATATGAAAAATGTTTTTATGCTGCAAATTAAGTGTTCAACATGGCATATTAATTTTATGCATATTTATCTTTGTCTGTTTACAATTCATTTTGCGAATTATTTGTCGATAATTTTTTGATTAATATTTAATGCCGATTGAATTTAATTTCGATTTATCAAAAAAACGGAATGTACTTATATTCAAAATATTATTAATTTCTTAACCTACGAACCTGCCTTGTTTTTGTCCTTGATTCACAACATCCTGGACGCTCCTAAAAATACATCGCCAGCACCAACGCAGATTTTAAAAAATTAAATCCACTGAGTCCACGGAACTTCCGGTCGACTCTAGTTTATGGCTCGCGAGGGTAACA
>NW_025225007.1:0-62466 GCF_016746235.2 Drosophila teissieri
AATTGCTCAGTTTGGTCAGTTGGTCTGGAAACTAAATGAGTTTATATAAAATTTTATTTGCCTAACTAATGAGGTAGGAGCAGCTGTTTCTAGAGGAATTATCTAATAGGGATTGGAATAAGGGCACTTATAAGGAAATTATTTTTACCTATATATTTTTCATATTATTCATATTTTTGAAAGCTGGATGTGATGTAAATAACTAGTTTGGCATATTATCTTTTTTCTCAATTCTAATTTGATCTGTGTACATCATAAGTTATTTTCTGATAAATTGTATAAACTCTATAAACTATAAACTATACTCTATAATAACCCATAATCTTAAATCAACTTTCTGAGTGCGTTTTCTTAGGAGCAGAATAATTGATAGCATTAATTGATGACATATGTACATAAGCAGATTAATCAGACACTTCTGCTTGTTTCACATATGCGAAATAATAAACAACAATTAGTTAGAAGCGTCATTTTAATTTCGATTGCAAAAATCAATTTAATTTGTATGGCTTCTGTTAAATTTGAACGCAATTCCAGATGCAAAATGTTTTCTTTTTGTTTTTGAGTGACCTTCAAGTCGGGCAATTTTTGCAAAAAATAATAAACAAAAGCAGCCACCACTTAATGTTTAACCCAAGGGAATGGCAGTTCCAGCTGTACACAAATGGAGTACTTAACAATTTGTAGAACTCAATTTTTAAATTCTTGACATTCACCATGCACAACACCCCCCTTAACTATAAATGTAATAAGCGTTTAATTTATTTGGATATTTACTTTGCTTTTCTGTGTATTATTCCGCTTGCTGTTTGCCGCGTGCGAAATCCGCTTTGTTTCGTGCAAAGTTTCTCGAACAACTGAGCTGCGGCAGCAAACCAACCGCTCGCGTTTTGCGTTTTGCGTTCTGCGTTTTTCTCGGGAGCGATTTGCGGCGGACAGAGCGGCGACCGCGAGAGCGAATCCAACACGTTGTTGGTCAGTGCACTGTGCGAAACTGGGTGTGCCGTTTTTATTTAGCATTAGTAGCTGCTCTTCTACCTTCCTTAATTTGAATTTCTACTCTCGCAACCTTGAAAGATGCAATGCTTTTAGAGTTCCTTTTAGAGTGTGTAAATAATTACTTTACATTTATTTATTATTATTGGTTTGACCTTTTAAAACAAGGGTGCGGAATTTGTATATTTTGTAACAGTATAATAAGCACGTTAAACATTTAAAAAAAAAAACATTCGGCATTTTTTTTAAAGAATACCAATGGTTTAAATATAGTCACTCAACTTTTTTCTCTGTGCAGTCTCCCTCTGCTCTAAACCGTTGTCTCTTTGTACTAATTTGAGATATTTGACGTTGCTATTTGGTACTTTTTTCATTTTAGAATATTTATCTTTATATTTTATCTTAGTTGTACCATAATTCCCGCTTGAACTTGGAGCGAATGCCTTAAAGATTAGTGTCACAGATTATACGCAATTAAAACAAATAACTATTTTACAAATAAACACCTCTGTACATATTATATTAAAACATATAATAAACATACATAGACTCGTATGCTGTAACATTGGTTTTTTCATAAATGGTCGTAGGCACATTAAAAAATCGCAAATTTAAAATTAGATATTTATTAACGCAATGAAAAATATCTAATACCAAATGGACTGGCGGCTAAAAGTTGTGAATGACAAAACCTCCATACCCAGTCATCACTGTAGCCGCAGTGGTGGCTTTTGCTGTAGTTGTTGTTGGGTTTAATGAGCGCCAAGTGAGCTTCATTGCTCTTGTTGGATCATCGCGCTCACCGTTACACAAGGTTTTTGTTTGTGGGTGTGTTTTGAGCTCGTGTCGCTTTGTTTTTTGTTTGGGTAATACCCATTACTACTACTCTAAATGGGGATGTTGTTTTTATGGAAAAAAACAGGCCGACCTTTTTAACTTATGCGTGTCAGATAGACTTTAATAAATATTATTTGGTTTCGATTCAAAGGTTTTTCCAAATTAAAAAAATCTCAATTTATTCATAAGCTATCCAGATTTTAAAAAGCAAGTTCTCTTTGATTAGTTTAAGCATAAAAAGCTTCCATTCTCATTGCGTAACTACCTTATTTGAACTAAACAACACTTTTATTGTTATACAGCTCCATCTTACAAAAGTTCAGTTATTTTTCCCAGTGTGCTTTTATAGCGGGACAGGACCTTTGACAAATGTCAACATTCCGATGAAGCACAAAGGACTTTCTGACGTGCGTTCTATTTTGGTGTCTACGGACTTGCGTCAACTGCTTGTGTGCTCACGACAAACAAGTCCTTTAAAAACTGCTTAAATTTTACAAAATCAATTTAGCCATTTAATGTATTTCTTTACAAATTTCTGTTAATTTTTTCCGCTCTTAAGCATCGCATTATATATCATCGCAGCATTATACAACCAGCTACCAAACAAGTTAAATGTTTAGTTAGCTTTATTTCACTTAGATTTTATCCTAAAAGTAGTTAAATAGAATCCGTTTCGACTTCCACATCGCTTGCAGCTACCAAGTTGGCCACGTCGATGGGAGTACCACCTGCGTGGCTGACGTCATCAGCTCCACCGCCTTCCGAACCATCATCTGCTCTAACAACAATATCGCCGGCAACGATGGGTGGCTCAGTGGTTATGGTGGGTTGAAAATTTTCCGGATTGTGGGGCGGTGCTGGAAAGCAGGCGACCCGTTCCACTTCTCGCACCACCTCGGAGTTGTCGGGATCCGTTTCGTTTAGCATGACGGGAAAGCAAATGATGCCACCATCTGGAAAGGGTTGCGGAGTCGCCTCCAATTCCGTGGATTCCTCACTGGAACCAGGTGCGCTGTCACCCTCCCCCTCGCCCTGCCCCTCCACATCCTCCTCCTCCGGGAGCGGATTTTCGGGAGGAACTACGGCGGAGGCTTCTCCCGAAATAGTCGTTTCATTGTGCAAAACTCCCTCCTGCTGACCATTGTTGACGATGATGATCTGTCGACCAGTTCCCTGGGGCGACGACTGGCTCTCCACCGGATTTCTATGGTACGTATGGTGTCGGTGGCCAAACAGAACGTTGTTCATCATGTGACCCGCCAGCATTCCGGTGAGGAAATCTCCCGTTCCTGTACGGGTTAAAAAAATTAGAGAAAAGCTAAAGTTTTCGAGCGGGATGGGTTGAAATCGGGACAGGGTATTAGTTTTTTATAGGTAAGGAAGTTTGCTATCTAACTATTGAGCCATATGGTGTCTTTTATTTAGTAAGTTGTCAAGTCTTCTGTCAATTATTATTTATTATGTCATATTTTTTATGGAGGTACTCACCCATTCCTCGATGCATTCCGACGGGCGGTTGGGCGTAGTACACCGCTCCCGCTGGCAAGGATTGAGCATTGGAGTAGTACGTGCCACTGCCTTGGCCCGGATACGATCCGAAGCCATAGCCAGGTGGCATCTGCTGGCGCGGATAGCTGGGGATCTGCTGCTTGGGCGGCATCATGGGCATCTTTGGTGGCGCCGGCGGAGGCGGTTTTGGCATCGTCATGGCCGTGTGAACTGGCGACCCGCTCAGCACCCGCCGCCCATTGCCCGACGACGAGGGCTTCTTGTACTTGCGCCAGCCGCCGAAGAGGCCGCCAAATGAGCCGCCGCCACGCCCCCTTCCGCCTCGGGCGTCGGAGGGCTGAAATGTGGAGGCGGCGAGGAGCAGCAGGCTGAGTGCCAGGTACCAGGATTTCATCTTGGCTGCGATGATTTCGAAATGATCTCAACGGATCGAGTTTTGCGGACGAACTGGAGGCAGGCGGCCCCACTGCGAACCGTTTATCCGAGGAAAGTGGCAAATGCGTGAAAGATGCGCTACAATGTGCAGCAAGGGTATATTGGCATATAGTAGAATAATAAAAATAAATTAATTAAACCATTTTTAAAATTTATTCTTTATTATTTTAAATTTAATAGTTGTTTTTAATAATAGTAATTTATAGTAATTAATAGTAATTTTTAATAATTTAAATTGGTTGATTGGATAACTTTTCAACTAGTTTCATCCGATACGTTATGTTTTCTGTTTATCTTCTAAAAAAAATGTGTTTTTAAAAACAAGCTGTTATAAATTGTAATATTTATTTTATGTTAGCATGTAGAGCTATATTATTTTTAGGATCAGACTAAGGTAATGCAAAATTGTAAGGTGTTTTTAAAGTACCTAAATCCAGGCACGTCGCATTCGTCTATCAGAATTGTGACAACACTTGCCCGTGGGCCTGAGCCCCTATCACTGAAAATTGAATGAGTGTCGCCGTGTAATAATTCAATTGCCGCTAATTGAGACGAGCTCGCAAAGTTCTCGGATTTTCTTTTGGAGCCCAGAAAGCTGAATATCATGTTCTCGGCCAATGCTGATGCATGCTGCTGAGGCAACGGCAATTTGCCAAATGTGTCGCATCAAGATCCATTACGGCAGGAATTGGAATTCTTAGTCAAATCTTGTTGTGTTCTGGGCGATCACAAAAGATAAAAAGATACAGAGATATACGGCACGGCGTACTTGGGGCTCGTCACGTTGGCGATGATGATGATGATGACGACGATCGCTCATGAACCTTATGTTGACCCATTTCAAAGGCAATGCATTTGCATGTGCACCTTGAGGACCAGAGGCCATTGGAAATGCTTAGCATACATTATAATACATGATTTGGAAATAAGAACTATAAACATATTATAAAGTATTTATCAAGATGCACTAACAAAGCAAGCTAATGCAGCCAGTTCAAAAAATCCTACTTCATAGCAACTGAGTATAGAATTGTAGTTATGGCGTTTGTGGACCTCTCAGCCGTGGCAAGTACCTTTTGTGTGGGAAATTTTAAAATTATTTAATGGAACTTCATTTCAGACTCGCTGTTCACTGCCAAAGGAGTCGTTTAGAGGTGCCAATGAGACTTGTGGCCTGGCCAGGAGTACACTGAGTTGTGGCTCGTTTGTGTACCTTATTAACTACTTGGATATATTCTTCTGCGTTTTCAAGCTACCAACGATATCAATTTATGGATTTATAAGTGCTTTCCTACTGATGGTGCACTTAAGCCTGCTCTTCATGCTGACTAAATATTTGTGGGTAAATCAGATAATCACGTCTCCTTCTCAATTTAGTTTGAGCCCTTTTCAGTTTCGTGCCAAATTTAGCGACTCTCATTGAGTTTGCACCCATGACAATGTTTGGATCTAGTTTTCTATTGTTTGGGCCCACATTTTTCGTGTCATACTACAACAGTTTCTGGGAAATATGCGATTCTCGAAAACTAAACCTGAGTCCGTTGCAGTTTGCCAAAATTATGGGTGACATTATGCGCTATATTTTGATAGGATTTATGGTTATTTGTATGCAAGGATATCGCGTGGACGGAGTTACTTTTTGGTCCAGCATGACCTTTAATTTGACTGGAATGATCTACTTGTATATCGTAGTCAAAAAGGCATACAATGTGCCCCGTGTAGCTGCGGACTTATATTTGATCAAGTTTCGGGTCACCGTGTTTTTGTACACTTTTTTGATGGTTTTACTGGTGATCTTCGTCGTGTCGCATACTACTTTTCAACGAAGCGTGGTGAAACGTAAGCAAAATCAGGAAAACTTTGGGGAAATGGATAGCGGTGATGAGATTCTGGGCAAATACCAGAAGCAAAGGGCTTTTTCCAGGCGTGAAATTTGGCTGAAGGCGGTGAACGGATATGGGAATATGGCTGATTTAAATGCGATATATAGGATTTCAATGGTGAATATTTGTTTCAATGACAAATTGAAAAGTAATCATTTATATTCATTCAAATTGCATTATTAATAGATGCCCGCCTACTTTGTATTATCTAATTTTATACCGGTTATATCCAAAGATCGCATTCTGATTGGCTGGAACAAGTACACAAGCTGCTTGGGATTGGTTATCCTGCCAATCATTTGCATGCCACATGGCTTCAAAGCGGTCAGCTGGTTAATGTTGCTCCTGACCTGCTGGACGCTTATCATCCTGGCCTTTATCTCCACTCATTCTCTGAGGAGACCCGATAATATTTGGATTTTTGCACTGCTTGGATTAGTTATCAGCTCGGTGTCCATCAACTTGCTAAGTCGAGAGATGGAGAATATAATATATCAATACATTAGTACGCAGTTCGACGTCATGCCTGATATGACAGCATTGATGTACTTCGGAGTGGGTGAGATGTTCAGTGAATCCATTGTTGTGAGGTGTCTGCAGCAGAGGAAGTTGTGGGATGCCACCTTTGGCGTTGTGATGAGCTTGGTCACTTACGCGATCTTCTTGGCATTTCCACTCCTCTTCTACCAAGGATGCTACAACCCCAAATGCAGTGTGAGTAGATTACTTATTTTTTCTGTGAACTGTCATGACTTTCCTACTTTAGATAATTGTAACATCTTCAACGGAAACGGCCATTCATTTTATATTTTTAATCCTGACCACTAGTCTGCTTCACATTTCCTTCAGTGGATATGAGTTTCGCACATCCTTGTTATTCTATCTCTTGGTGTTGGCTGTTTTTTATGTGATACTCCAGTGGATGACTCACTACGATTGGATACTTTCCTTGGCCACCCTTTATAAATCTAAAAACAATTATTAGTTAATAATAGTTATAATCTGTCACAGTTGTTTGATCATTAAGTCTGCAGATTATGGTACAAAAATGATAGCTCAATACCACTTAGCTTATATAAACAAAATTGCTACCACAATCTTCGCATTAATTAGCATATTAATATCCACCTCCAACTCGATATTTCTTAAGGAAGACATCAAAAGTTATTACCAAATAAATGAACTTAAGTTTCCCAATAAATATTGTAAATATTTCCGAACAAAGATTTCTCATCAAAATCCACGTTTTATATTAAGTCATATTCTTGGACAACTTTCTCCGCAGTTGGCCAGCATAATCGCCATAAATTATCATGGCCTATTGAATGCTGCCGTCCGTTTAAACTCAATGCTGATGACGATGTTGTGACCAGAAACACGCACTTAGACCATTTACAACGTTTAGGCCCTTTGAAAGTCATTTATAACGAAATGTAGATGTCGAATCGCTCTCGCACCCAAGCTTGGCCAAGGAGCACCGAGAAGTGCGTCGTATGTCATCCATAAGAGCTGAAATTAGTTTCGAGAGTCGCAACCGTTCCAAACTGGTAAAATATTTACGAGCTTGGGAGAGGTTTTGGGGCAAAACAATCAGAGATTTTGGGCCAAGCCCTAGCCCGATTATGAGTAAGTGTGCGTGCGGGTGAGGAGCATAAAAAGTAACTACTTTGTGGCTTATGTGTGGAGTGCCCCAAAATATTGTTTGTCTGTGTGTGTGTGGGTGTCGGGCGGAAACTAAAACAAAAGCATAGTCTGCTTCTGGGCATATTCGAAGGTGCCAGAATGCGTGTGGATGTGTATGTGTAGGTGTTAGTGTATGTGTATGTTGTGATTGTGTAATAAAAAATATCCAGCTGACATTTTGTGTCAAGCTCCCTTTTTCATTTTGCCACTTCAGTATACTTGTCGCATGACCAAGTCGTCCAACTGAGCTGAAGCCATGAAGGAAGTGGCCAAAAGCCGGCGAAACCATGGCGACTTCGATACCTGAACATTTGAAGTATATCCGGTTTTCATATCCCGAAAATAATAAATAAGAAGTTTTGGTTTTAAATAGTGAGCCATGCCTTGAGAACATTTTAATTCTGAATTTTGTTATCTATAAATTATTTAATTTGAATTAATTATGGAAGTATTAGTGCAAAGCCACTTAGCTTTTCTTAAGTAATGTTTCCTTTCATTATCTATTATGAAATATATACCAAGTGTTATTATTTTCTGAGAACACAAGGACTTGGATAAAACACCAGGTACGCGGTAGTTGGCTCGGTTCTTCGCATTTTTATGCTGAGAAAGATTGGGGTGACGTTGGCCCCGGTTCGCTGGCTGCTTGAGTGATGACAAATTACGTTTGTCAGATTTATGACCAATTATGAGCGTGTTATATATCACCCTGGAGAGGAAAGGGCGGTGGCGATGGCTCTGGGAGTGGGAGTGGAAGTGGGCGGTGGGCATGGCCAAATGGCAAGGAGAGCCACCTTAATGGCAAGCGCAATGAATAAGTCGCCGTCGTTTGTTTGCGGTCTACGGCACAGCCATATTTGCCACACCGACACATCGGTGCAAGCCCATATAAGTCGGTCTAGGTTTGCTAATGCCAGCACGTCCTTAATGCTGTGCCACAGTATCGCATTTCGTACATTTCGTACATTTCTCGCGCCCATTTCGCGTGCCCCAAATCCTCAACTCATCAAAAATTGTGGCGTATTTCTTCGTGTTTTGAGAAATGATTTCGGATTTCTTTGGAGAAATGGGCGCGGCCATTCGAGGAAAACAACATATCGCGTGTCTTTATTTTCACACTTTCGGCTGGTATTATTTATGGTTTTAATGCGTTGCAAATGGCCAAAAATCGCTTTTATTACACGCGCAGTTAAACTTCAATTACGCTCGCTAATCATAATGCATATGTTTTGGGTCTTCCAACGAGGGCAGCTATACATTTAGCCAGTGTATAAATAGGAAACTAAATGATGCTTGAATCTATAATCTTATGTTTTATTACACTAACTTTTATGTTGATTTTAAGGTTTCTGCTCTTTTTCTTTATTTTTGGATCATGACAACTTGCTGTTTTTATTTTTTATAAATCCAATATTAAATTGTAGTTGGGGAAATTGATAGATGGGGAAAGTGAAAAGAAATCGAATCACACCTGTTAAATTCCTAAATCAACTCTCGCTCTAAATCATTCCCTCATTGCGTTGTGACAAAACACAGAAGGCGCGTCGAAATATGCAAAAAAAAAGCAAGAAAACTCCCATAAAATAAGCGGCTAAGTGCGCAAATTAAAATCGAAAACCATAAATTATACAAAAATAAAAACAACTGTGGAAAATCTTTGGGCTTGTGGCCAGTTGGTTGGAGTGCCGACAGCTGTAGGCAAAAACAACGGAGCCAAAAGCATTTTATGCTTCACTTTACAATTCAATCAGTTTCAATTTCCACCTGCCGAATACATTTCCGTTTTACAGTTTATTTCGGCTGGCGATTGCCGAATGCGGCCGGCTGTTTGTAATTTTTTAATTTCGGCTTGAATTTCAAAATTCAATTAGTTTTCGCCACGCACACTCCCCAAGCCCACGCACACACACAGAGATATACATATACACATATATATCCAGATTCAGAGAGGAAGGAACAAAGGCATAAAACAGTCAGCTCACAGATCCTGTGAAGGCAGCTGGGGTGGTGCACACCGCAGATGTCCGCCTGTGTCTGCTCTGGCATTGTTGGTTTCACTTTTTAGATTTATGCTTTTAGATTTTAATGAAAAGCCACATTTATGTAGATGCCTCCACACTTCCAGAAGCGAAAAGCTATAGACTAGATGGGCGGAGGAGACGGCGGCGCCAGGGGGCGATGCAAATTTTGTGGTCCGGGGCTTGGGGTTGCCCAATTTAAGCCCCATAACTCAGACCGCAGCGTTGGAGAAATTAGTTCTGCCCTGGGAGCTGCTCCTCCTGCTTATCGAGCGTGGGAATCAAAGATTTGATTTGTGACTAGGCTACAAAAAATGGGAAAACTGCCTGCTAACGTCGAGAAGGATATTCAATTTAAGCACGATCTGGCTAGATAAAGTGCAAGAAATGGTATTTCAGTGCTTAGTAGCTAGTTTTAATTGAAAGTATATTATGAAAGCATTTGCTGAAACTAGAGTGCAAATAATTTGAATGAAATCGAAGCTGTAATCTAAGGGTTTATGCACAATTAACTAACATGCAATTGCTATGCATGAAATTACTTCTCAAATTCCAGTTACCTAAATTATCCTTACCTAAATAAGAAAATAAAGACCCCACTCTGTTTACATTTAGGATTAAATAATATATAAAAATTTCCTTTAGTTATTTTAACTTATATATATTTCTATTTATTCCATGTTTAAATGCTGCGCTTTAGCAGGTTCGCACTTATGAAGTGCCTTTACATGGCCATCATCTACGTTAGGTTTTCAATGAATGCTCCCGTGTTCTCGAACGCACTCATTAAAAATGAAGCCAATATAGACCATTGAGTCGTTTCAATAATCACCGTAATTCAAGCGATGAATTTGCACTTGAAAAACAATCAACTGTCTGCCAATTAGGGGAAACATTTGAAAGCGCATACGGCAAAAGCCGACTGTGTTTCATATATATGATTTTTTTTGTTTTGCAGCTTTTGTTGCCTTTTTGCGCGCGCAAACAAGCGGCAATATCTACGGTCAGCCAGTCGCTCGTCCATCTATCTACACGCAACTGTTGCTGCTGGCAACTGCGCGGCAGCAACAGCAGCAACATTGGCATTTGCAACAGCATTGGAAGCGCGTAAGCCGCCAGCAGCCAGTGGGTAGCGGCAAATAAACATTCAAGGATATGTGCCACGCCCACTCACACGCACTCGCCATCACCATCGCCATCGAGTGCGCTGTGCAAAAAGTGTAGCATACAACTCAGGGCGGCTCCATCAGCCACATCTGCTGCCGTTGCTGCTGCTGTTGCTGCTGCTGTCCTGCTGCTTTCCTGCTGCTGTTGCCACACTGCTGCATGGCAACTGCACATTACCGTTGCGTAGTTTTTCATGCATTCATTTCGATAGTTAGCCAGGCGGCTGGCAACTCCCTGAAAATATTGCCCCGACATGGACAGTCCACCGAAGTGAGCCAGGCATTAAGGACTTTTCAGCTTGCACAGTGGACGTAAGACTTCGTAGGAGTATATTTTCCTATATTTAACTTTAGTTAAATATACTTTTAAATAACATTTAATTTTTAATCTTTGATGGCCTGTCATCTGTATAATGTTCCTGTCATCTATTCATATTTGGAAAATAATCCTTAATCATAGAAAGATTCGATTTGTGATTCCGATGTATTATATTTTCTTTCAGCTTAACTATTTTGTTAATTTCTTAATATTTTTAGGTACGTTTTCTGCGTGAACCAATCAAAATAATATTAAACTTCGCTAAATACATACTTTATATAGAAACATAAAACCAAAAGCGGAACTACAACACGACTTTAATTGAATTAACTGCATTTGTGTAAATATTCCAATGAAACGGAGACCAAACTCCACTTCAAGGGAATTAAAATGTTCCAGCGAAATTCGCTTGCCACATAATTGCTGTGGCCAGTGTTCGGCTGCTGGGGATTGGTTCATCTGATAAATAAGCACACGTTGGTACGTCCTCCCTGGTGTCCCTTGTGTCCCTGATGATCCCTGCTCCTGTCCCCCTCTCCGTATCCGTATCCGAATCCGTCTCCGCCCCCCCCCCGCTGCTCCGGTGTCTCCTGTTCCGGCGCGAGAATGTGGCCCCGCCTGTGTGTGTGTGTGCCGTGGCCTGGCTGCAACTTGACCCCGGGTCAAATGCAACAAGATGCGGTACCTCGAGTGGTGCTGTAACGGTTGCTGCTGCCGATGCCGCTGTTCTTGTTCCAGCCGGTGTTGCAAATGAAATTTTTCTTCAATTAGTTTATTTTCACACCAATGATTTTGATTTCAGGTCCGATGCCCAGCCCAATCCGCCCCGGTATGTTGCTTGTTATTGTTGCCGTTTTTCCAGCATCCTTCTGTTAACGAGTGTGTATGCGTGTGTGTATGTGTGTGTGTATGTGTATATGTGGGGCAATTAAGGCGCGCGTAATTGTTGCCAGTTGTTGGATGCTGGATGATGTCGATGCCGATGCCGATGCCGTTGCCGATGCAGATGCCCCTGCCATGGCTGCGATGCAACAATATCATTCCGGCCAAGTGAAGTCCGGCCATTTCTTGCTGAACATTGAGCATTTTGTTGCGAAGCGCACATTTTCGATTGCCTTCCACTTGATGGACCGTCGAGCGAAATCGGAAAATGAAAAACTAAAATGGAAAGCATTGGAGAGGTAAGGAAAAAATAACGAGGCAGCTGGAAGCTGGAAATGACTGAAGTGCTAGCCAATTTGAGGAGTGTACATGCATAAACATGGAATCAGAGTGGCAGTGGATGGCAGGTAGCACCCATCACATTACCTTTAGTTGCTGGCCCATTACGTATACGCCACGTAAGGCGGCAAGAATGAATTGGATTTGTCAGCGTGTGTACAACTTGAAGATACTCGTATCAGCAAGAAAAGGACCTGGCATATTCCAGAAATGAGCATGCGATACACGTGCTGCCGCAATTTGTCACATGAGCCTCTAAAATATGCCCAAGGGTGTTTGGAAAAAGAAAGCCAAGAGCTTTCTACCACACACAGTTCGTGCGGCTCGGTAATTGTGTTTTAAAAACCAATTTCTCTAAGAAAACATAAAGCTTTGGTTAAAATGGAAAGGTAATCCTAATATGCAAGTGTCTATATTGCATGAGAACTATAGATACTGGGTAAGTCTTAACAAAGCGCAGAGAGAAACAATCACTATTTCAGAGTTTTAGGAAACATTGATTACATATATTAATTATATTTAGTCTAATTGACATACCTACTAAATTGTTATAGCAAATCGAAATGAAATGGAATTTTGTATACTAAAAGTATTTATTATTTATTTATTTTTAATCATTTTTGTAACTTCAAGTGTGATGAATTTCCAGAGATTTCGTAGCTCAGAACGGCACACAAAAGCAATACACATTTAGATGGCAGGCGGCTTAGCGGTGCAAAAAATATGAAGTCTAGCTAAGATAAGATGATTTTTCAAGATAAAGGCAGAAAGTTGGTAGGCACTTCTCGTAGCCAAGGAAGATGGGAACTTCGCACACTTTCCTAAGGACGCATATATGTATTTAAATGAAGCAATCAATAAAATGCTTACAGAATTCCATTTGAACTGTGAATGTTTTCAATTTGGAATTTCGTTGGCTCCTTTGCTTTTGACTCTCGAATTTAAATGGTGGCTCTGCGTATTTACATTTCTTTCAAACAAACAGCTGGTTTTTGTTTAGCACAAACACACATGGCGTAGACACAGACATAATTTAATTTCACATGCCCTTGCAGCGGTAAACTTTTGTGCCTTTGCCCTCGCGTCTCATTTGCAAATTTAAGTTATGTAGATTATAATTAGAAAAGTTTTTGGCCCCAACAAAAACTTTGTTTACAGCCAACACCAGGCCAACACCCGCCTGCCATTTCCCGCCATTTCCCGCCGTTTGCCGGCATTTCCCGCTTGCCGCTCGTAAAGTCATAAAGTTATAGGTAAACGCTTACGTGCATTGCCCAAAAAGCTTTTCCAGTTTCGTGAAAAGCGAATGCCTGGGCCCGCTGGGCAATTTGAAAGGGCCGACTAATTAATTACCACGGAATCCAAAAAGGTTTCCGTACTTTTGGCCATTTGAAAACACGAAACTCGCATTGAGCAGTATGCGTATTATAAACGACGCGCAATACGAAACTAATCACTTTTAATTGGCCATGAAAAAAAGAAGAAAGAGCCAACAAGTCAAAGGAGAGCTATTGAAAGTAATATCCGCTGTTTGAAATTTGAGAAAGTTAGGCTGGGAAGCCACCAATGAGTTTATGACCCAGAATGCTGCGAAATGAACACCGAAAATGACAAGTCTTAAGTTTTTAAATTAATGTCAATTAATGAAAGTGAGCTGATGGGCACTTAAATGCAAATGGTTTCTAAGCAGAAATTCATTATTAATCACATTTTTTTAATCGACTTTTCTTAATAATCCTTAATATTCCTAGCGAATAAGTTTTTGAATATCCTTTTGATTTGGAGTTTATTCCTAATATAGATAGACATAATTCTAAAAAAGTTTGTTTTATTCAAGTGCTAATTTTTCTCCCAAACCAGTTATGTATTTTTTTATTTTTAATAAATTAAAAGGTGTGCTCTTTTAGGATAAAAAACTAAATGACTTTAAAATGGTAATATAACCTTAATGTATGTGCTAGTTTTTATGTGCGCTAAAAAATGCCACAACCGCCGCAAAACAGGCAAACAAAACATTCGAAATATTCATTACGTATACGATGTGTGGCTGCAGACCTTTGTTATTGGCATTGTCTACTCGTTGCGCAGATTTACAACAGTTTTTTTTATTTTTGCTCTGTATTTCGCAGCGTGTTTTTCGCGTGTCTTTTGCACCTCGCGTGTTTGTCGATTTTTTACGACTCACGTGCACCCATAAAGTGGCTAGCTTTGTGAGTGTGTGTGTGTGTGTGTGTGTGTCTGTGTGAGGCTTGTTAATTATGCTTTTAAGCAAATTAGCCAGTGCATTGATGTACGCGAATAATGCGAAATCGATTTCGGCGAGCAAGCCAATAAATTACCCGCAGAACAAGAGCAGGCGTCAAAACAGAAATCAACAAACAAAAAACAGGTGCCAACATGTGTGTAAATGTGCGCACTTATTTACGCTATGCCACAAAGGAATGCTTAAAGCCGGGCTACAATTTTTTATTTAATTTATTTTACATTTTTTATTTAATGCTTGTTCCGTTTTTTTGTTGTATTTGGTTGTGTTGCTTGTGTGCCAGGCTGGCAATTTGATAATTACAAAGGAAATCCTATTAGCGGCGCTTATTTATGCTAATTTCGTTATTTTGCTTAATTTTTAAAACATGAGTGCCCTGTTATCTGTGCCGCAGGAGGAGAAAGTAGGAGGAGAAAGTAGGAGGAGAAAGTGGGAGGAGAAAGCCCAACGCGGGGGCAGCAGTCTTTAATTTCATTTAGCGTCTCTGACAGCATTTCAAAGGTGGCCCAGCACGCACCATTCAAATTAGGCAACGCGTACATTATAATCATCCATTGGACGGAGGATGTGAGGTCGCAGGACGTACGGACGTACGGACAGGTGTATCCTGCTCACCTGTTCATACGAAGCGGCCGTGTCACCTCCAATTATGTCACATGCGCACTGCGTCTTCATCTGCGAGACGAGGAGCATAACAATCACGATACACACGCCCAGGATTGCCATCTATTGGGGCAAGTGCCCTCTGCCACTTAGTCCCCTGCCCCGCCATTCAATGTCCTTGGACAAATTCTGTTGGCTTTTTACCTTTCTCACTTGATGCGATAATTTGGCGACATGAATAGATGTGAAAATTTCGCACTTGAAAATTTCACGTGGCCTCTTAATAGGCAAGCCCTATTAATATTTAATTATGCTTGATTTCTGGGAATGTCTTCTTACCTTTTTATTTTCACAATTTGCACTCAAGACGTCTGGCGCAGCGTGGGCTAATTAAAAATTTACCAAAATATTTTGATATGACACACATTAAAAAAGGATTTTTATGGGTTGTAGTGATTTCTAATGACTTAAAGAACTGAAAAATAGAGTAATGTCTTCGATTAAAAAAAATGTATAAAAGCTTTTAGGATAAGAAGTGTCAAACAAATAAAACTATTTAGAGATAACTTTATACAATCTGTTTAGGGTTTATAATCTGATATTTTTGGGATCCCTTCTCGAAATAATAAACAAGTAACTATTTCCTTCAATCTACTGAAATCAAAAAAGCCATGAAAATTACTTCTAATCAACAGCTTGCATTCTGGTCCTTAATTAAATCCACTCCCTTTTCGGTAGCTTATTTCATATGCCCTTTAACCAATTACCAATTTTATTGCCAGCCATAAAAGACGACTTTTGTAGCTTGTTTTAGCGTAGATCAACAGAATTTGCCTCATTGTTTCAATTTATTATTAACTTTTATACCTTGAGCGGAACTTTATTTACCAATAAATGTGTTTCCTTCCCGTCCTCAGCCACTGCGTACATTTTATAGCTTTTTAAGCCAATTTCCGTTAACGCCCCAATTGTTGGCCATTTATGCCTTGTTGTCAAAGTTGAAGGTCATTAAAATGCCAGTCCGTGTCCCGACATAGTTATTCCCCCGATTGACGAGCTTAGGGTATTCCGCCCTGCTCTGGCAATTGCTTTTAGCCTGGCCCAAATAATTATATTTTTGTCTACCTTTTGGCTTAAACAAAGTTCAACTACAAGTTGAAAGTTCTGGGAAATCGGAAACCACTGCCGGAGGTAGCTGGCTACAGCTACCCTTGCTTGATTTAGTTTTAATAGCAGTATATCGTGTTGCTGCTACTCTACGCTTTGTGTTTCTGCAAAAATGCTTGGCATTTTATGACGAGCTGGAAAATGCTGGAGAAGCTGTCACAGAAGCCGATATGAGTAGTGAGTACTGAGTAGTGAGTAGTGCGTCGAGGCTTGGCACTCACATGCAAGCCCTGATTTTGTCATCCCTGCCCGGGGCTGGTGAAATAAAAATGAGCTACCGAAGTGCTGCGACAACGTCACAGCAACCAAGCCAACCCAACCGCCAACTAGCCAACAATAACAAAAACCTGGCCAAGACGAAGGGTAGGACAACAAAAAAGAGGAAAAATTACTAGCATAATAACGCAAATATTTTACGATACACAACAAGCAAAACAACGGGTCTGGGAAATCAGGGGAAAGCCAAGAACTTAAGTAGCTTCGGGCGCGCAAAGAAACAAAGTAAATAAAATTTTCCCTTATTTTGCTTGAACAATATTTTCGGTGGCTACATTAACTATGTTGTTGGGGTTGCATTGTGCGGTGTAAAATAAGTAAAATTTTTCATTTGGTACTTTTACATTGCGAAAAAGATTTATTGATCAATAGATGGAACCATAACGAAAAAATACTGCAATGGTTGCACAAAACTATTATCAAACCTTATGGGTTGAAAGCTGTAAAAAATCTGTATTTTTATTTCTTTATATAAAGATGGATTCCTCACATGGAAAGCTCACAAAATATATGACTACCGTTGGCTATTATTATTATTATTAAAAACCTAAAATATATAAAGTCAAATTAGTATATTTTGTTTACATTTTAATACTTATATCAAATGCAATAAGCGTTGTTCTAATGTTTGGCAAAGTGTAATCAGAGTTCGCCATGGGCGAAAACAAGTTTTCACAGTGCCTTTTTTTTTAGCTGGCTCTTATTTATTCGCTACTGGCACACGCATAACTTGCATTGAGGTTAATTTTTGTGCAGGGTATCTGATTGGAGCGGGTGGCGGTTAAGTGGGTGGTGGGTTGGACTGCAGCCAGCCCCAACCAGCTGATTGTCAATCGCCTCGGGCGGAGACACAATCAGTTGCGTTCGCTTTGGGCCAATGAAGCTTCATTTAAAAAGCAAATAAAATTAAAATACGCAGCAATGTGTATGTGTGTGAGAGTGTGTGTGTGGATATGTACGCGTATATTTTTTCGACAGATCAAACAGTCGAATTATGGGCAAATACGTGTCTGCAGAGAAGCTGCGACTTCGGCGGGCAAATTAAAAGCAAATATCGCTGGCGAAAAAATCAATTAAAATCAAATAAGGCTTTGGGTAAATATGCAGCTGATTTAAAATTATTTTTATGTGCACGAGCGCCAGCTGATCCCTTTTAAGACCCCACTCCACGTCTCATTAAAGCACACAAATTATAATTATTGAAAGACCCTAGACCAGATGCACGCCAGCCCAGAGCAACCCTCGGAATCCGCAGGACCGCCGTCAACACTTGATAGTGTTTCAATGGATACCACTCCAAATGGCATTCCATTGACCGACCCGCCCCTGCCCCTGCCACGCCCCCTCCAACCACCACAGCCTCACCAGCCTCGTGAGTCGAGAGCCATTGAGCAGGAAAAACCGGGTAAAATCAAGGGGAGCGGAGGGGAGGGGGGAGGAGTGGCTTAAAGATGAAAACTCAACGGACTCCGATCCGAGGACAAACAAGAAGGCGGACAATTAATAAAAATGGAATTTACTTTTATATGTATGTATGTCTCGTCGAGAACTCAGCTCGTCGGCCGGCCCCTCGTCGTCGAATGGCAATGTCAAACCATCGTTGGTCCTTTCATGCACTTGTTGGCAAATTATTCCGCATCTCATCATAATGATAATTGCACGGAGTGAGTGTCAGAGTCGAGGGCGAAAATGTTTTCGCCAAGATTGTTGAAATAATCGATTGACCATGCGGCCCACAGTCTGAGAGTGATTTATACCGAAAACAGTCAATCAAATTACAGCCGAAACGGCGGAACAGGAAGATCCTGCGAGAAACAAAGTAGCTTTCAATGCGCCGACTGATTGAAGCCATTGTTGGTCAACATCCTGTGGCGAAGAGAAGAGAGAAGAAGAGAAGAGCCTTTATTTACGTTAACAAAAAGGCCGGGAAATTGCAGCGAATGTGCGGAAGCCAAAGAGGCTTACAAACACTATTTGATTACCGTTTAATTGATCTTGTGCCTTGTTTAAGACACTTTCGCTACTTTAAATGAACGAATGAACTCTTTGCAAATGGAATAAAATTGTAACTTCATATTACTCAGAGGTACAAAAGAAGCAGAAATTTCCTCTTGCCATTTCCGCTCACCATTTCCCCAACAATTAAGTAAATTTGTATTGAAATTGCCCCACAAGTGCCAGAAGTAATCTGGCAAACGACATCAGACTCGGACTTAGCCTTTGTCATAAGTTTCGCCGGTTATTTACTCGGCCAGCGACATCTCATTTGGTTATCTCGAATCCGCCAAGTACAGGCGCTTTTTGTGTTGCCACATTTATTTTTGGGTGCAAACCTTCTTCATTTCATTTCATTTGACCCAAAGTCCGCTTAAGTGGCTCAGAAAGTAAAGGGGCTGGCAAAACTTTTCTGGCCGCGGCGAACTACAAATTAAAATTAAAAATTATTACACGCAAACCTTTTTTTTCTGGTTTGGTTTGGTTGCCTTGCATTTCCTTCTCAAATTACGGCGACAAGGTATTCGGCTAAAGGAAATGGGGAGCTGGCTGGCAGTCAAACAAAGGCCAACGGCAACCCTTGGGCAAATAATACTTAAACCCTCATTAAAGAAACTGAGAAGTAAAGGAAAAAAAAACCCGGCAAATGAAAGGCACGAAAAAATGTCACCCGTGCTCAGTTAATATAAACAAAGAGCGGAAAATACTAATGTAAACTTGCTAGCAAGTCAAGCAAATTTGGCCAATTTGTTCTGTTTCTCATCTCCTCCATTTCGTTTTTTTTTCTTTTGCCTTCTACAAAATAATTAAGTTTTGTTTGGAATTTTTTCTTAGCTTTTGTGCCGGACACTACTTGGCGAGCTTAACGCATTTTACATTTCACTGTCCGCCCAGTTCGGCAAATAATTCTCCTCCGGAGTACAAGTAACCCGTAAATAGTTGGACATTCGGGTGAGTTTTCCTTTTACCCGATTTTCCCCCCACTTTGGGGTCTCATTAAGCCCGGGCTCTTTAACGCATTAGGGTGGCAAATGGACTTTAATTTAATATATTCTGTCAATGGGACAGAATGCCGCCAATAATGTGACATGAAAGGGCGCGAAAACGACGACTGGAGGGTCAAGTCGGCTCGAAACATGGCCCTGGGTATCTGGTATCTGGCTTCCGGATATCTCTTTTCCTTGTCGCTGGTCAACGCACGCCATTAATAATACGCATATTTCGTTGTGTTTTTCAATAAAAAGAGGAGAGAATGCTATGCTCGAGTTCGTCGACTATCAGATACCCGTTAGTCAGCTGGAGGAAGTGCGTGCGAGAAATTGCTAAATTCTTTTTACAAATAAATTAGTAATATGAATAAGTTCTACTGTGTTTTATCGTCTTGTGACTGGAAAATATATAATACTATATAATATAATAATCATGTGTTATATTGTCATATATTTACAAGCTTGGTTTTTGACTTAAAATATTTATTATTCACATTGTATAATTTTTCGACTTATTCGTTGCTCCGAAGTTCATTTCCCTTTTTTGCAGAGTAGTAAACTATAAATATAAGTGCGGATGTATGCCCGCGTTTGTCATCATGTATTTAATTACTCAGCCAGTTTTCATTAAATGCGTTTGGGTCCCGCATCCTTATTGACCATCCAGAACTCGTTCGCCTCCTTCCTTCGACCATAAAGTATGCGAAATATCTTCCAATTATTTTTCCCCGTGATGCATGCGTGTGCATGTGTGCATGTGTGCGTGCTTGTTTGTCCATGTGTGAGTTCAAAGTGTTTGGCCGGCAAACGCTTAAAAAAAAAGAATAAAATAAAAACGCGGGCGAAAAAATAGCATGGCCCAGGCAAATAAAGGAGATATGGAAAGTTTCTGGCGGCCATCCGCGCCCTTTAAATTTGAGTTGAGGATGCATTTTTCATGCGTTAATTTTTCATTTTTAATTATTCGATTATAAAGACCTTAAATAATTGAAAGCCCGCAGGCCAATATAAATACACGACAGTCGTGTTTTAAGAGCGCACAGATAACAAGACTTCTCGGCCACGTGTCAGCGTGAAAATTGTCTTAAACGCTGAGTTCATTGGGAATTAATATTTGTCAGGGGAATGAAATGCGTTCCGTGAGCTCTACTTAATGTCGGCTTAACGCAGCTGAATATCATGGAATGCTTATCAGTGTGTTTGTTTTTTGAAATACTTTAAGGGCAAAGGTGTGCCTTTCATAACAAAACCGTACACTTTTGTTTCATGCAAAAACAAGGCTTAACAAGGCACTCGCAAATATGTTTACTCACAAGCTTCTTTACCACTCAAAGTCAACACAGGCCACAAAGTCGCAAAATATTTAAGAGAGAGCTCAGAATGCAGAAAAATATTGTAAGAGTGAAACAAAAAGAAAGGAATTACCAACAAACAAGCCCCAAAAATACCAGAAAAGAGAAAGCAGTGCAAGGTATGGCATTTTATTTGGCACTCGAGCAACTAACTTTATAACGAGTGCAACTATTTTCGCAGTAAATAAGTTTGCTGAAAAATCACCGAGCATGGACCAAGGGCAACTATTTGTTAACGTTTATAAACTAAAACTAAACTCAATGCTTAACGAAAGTAAAGCAAGTGAGCGCAAAGGCGTGCCGGCCCCAAAAATTGTTGGGCTACACATTATTTTTGTAAAAATATGTTGCCGAAAATGCAAGCACAAGGCAAACATTTGTTTCGCATATTTGTTGCCGTCCCCCGGCTGTGAGTGTGTGCGTGTATCTGAGTATCTGAGTATCTTAGTATGCTTGTATCCTTGTATCCCAGTGCCTGTGTGACGGAAAAGGACTAAACTATGTTGCCGCCGTCGGCACTCGCCTTGAATTTTCCGCAGGATGCGCTGTCAGGGGAAATCTAGCGCCAATAACTTGCAACTGCTTATGAGACGATCTCGTGGACTCGACAACCACGCGACAGCCATATGAGTTAGTGGGCGCTCAATTGGGGGGCGTGGCAGTGCGCTCCTGCGGGAGGACTAGTCCACGAAATGTCCTGAAAAATACGCTAGTTTTTATGCGCATTATTGTGCCACTCGAAGCGCTCAGCTGCAGGAGCATTTAAGTCTGCCTGGAGGTCTGGTTTCGGTCTCTTCCAGGAATCACACTTGACAAAAAATAACATTTTTAATTTTCTAGTAGTCGTGTGATGTATTTGATATCTATTAAGTGTTGTTTGGCAGTGTACTGGCTTATTATCCAACTATATAAACATTTAGATGCATGCAAATGAATAATTTAGTTACTATAATAAACACTATAAACATTTAACACTATAAATTATTTTTAAATAAATATTGCTTTTGTTTTTGTGTTATTTTTAAGCTCCTTAAGAAAGTGTGAATGTATTTAGAATATATACAAGTATTAAATATAAAATATGGTAATATTTTGAGGGAAAATGCTGAGCAAGTGGCAATAGTTTCTTGCCGTAATTGCCTGCAGCTTATCGTGTATCCGACGATGTTTGAACTGAAAAAGAATTTCCCAGGCGCAGAGCCAGAGCCAGAGGGAGAATAACGGAGAATAAATTTATTGCCGACTTATGAAAATATGCTTAAATTCATCTTCAGGAAACGGGATTCTGAAGAAAGCGAAAAAGTTTTCCTCATAATGAGGGCAAAGTCAAAAGGAATCTGTGGATTTCGTTATCTTTGTGCTGGCTGACAAAACTAAAGGCGGCTTGATTGATTGTTCGGCACACTTAATTTAATGAATTATTTAAGCAAACGAAAACAAAGCTAAATGCTTATAACTTTTTGTCCCTTTTCATTCGGTATACGTACTTCGCATACTTATTTTTTAGACTTTTTGAACTTTTTTGCTGCGACTTTGAAGGACAACGCGAGGCAGAAGAAATAAACCATTAATAAAATCTTTCATTTATTCATCCATTTATTTGGCCGTTTTCTCTACGGTTGCATGTCTGCTTTTCCGCTTGATTAACATAATCCTCCATTTATTATGAGTGTGTATGTGTTCTATGTGTGTGTGGGTGTGTGCGTGCGTGCGTCGCTGTGATTTAATTATGTAATAGTTTGACTGAAGTGGACTTTGGCCTAATCTCCGTGCTGTCTCTCACTGGGTGAGTGTGTGTTAGTGTGTGTTTGTGCCAGTATTGTTTTAATTGATTTGTTTTGCTGCTGCCAGTGGCCTCGTCTCCGGTTCTGGCCAGGTCCAAATCCTGCCCTTGGATGGCTTAGTTGAGTGCTTCAAGCCGCAGCCGATTGCGAAATGCTCGTGCTGCTCTTGGTGAGACATGAGACGGGATTTCTACATTTGGGTGAAATATGAACATTTGATAAGTGACGAACAGGACACACTGATGGATTAATTAACTTGGCTTCGAGATGAAAAGGAGTTCACATGCTTTTTGAGATAAGTTCAACTTGGAAATGCTTTCATCAACATGCCATACTTTTCCCCTTTGCAGAGTATAAATGAAAGTCACAAAAACTTCTAAAATCCCAGCCAACCACCCCACAACACGCAAAACAAGCAAACAAAAAACTGTCAGGACTCTAAATACTTTTGAATACTTCTTTTCAACTCACCGGGAATAGAAAAGAAGTATCCCAGCAGAAAAAGGAAAACAATAAATAATATAAATGTGTAAGGAATTCAAAGAAATTAGCATAATTCCGGGGTGTTGCCACTGTCCGCAGAGAGTCCCTCGCAACCAGGAGCGGGTGGCATATGGGCCAAGGTTTTGGCCAACTGTCGGCAGCTTCCCAAACTGCCACACCATCCTGACCATCCCGACTATCCTGACCATCATGACCACCCTGACCTGACCCGACCTGATCTTGGGCTCCTGCCGGGCATTAGTGTCCGGTGCTGGCATTGTACTCGCAAACTTTTTTCCATTCAACCATTGTGATTTTGAATTCAAGACTGCTGTGTTACCCTTCAGCCATTAAACATGTTGAGTGTGCTGGCATATGTTTGCTATATGTGCTACTATATGTTTACAAACTTTTAAATTGCTTTATTAAGATTGGTTTTAATAGGTCGTAAAAGATAACCATATACAAAAAACGATTTGATATATTTTAAACATTTTATAAACATAGTATAGTTATTAATCTAGCACACAACCTCTTTCCAAATATTATTGAACGAAGCATTCGGTTTATTAAATATAATTAATAAATATATATTGATAGAATTTGGGTATTTAGTTCACAATTAAAGTTATTTTCTCTTTAAAAATTCGTCAAATTTGTCTAGGATACTCCCCATTCGAAATGGGAATTCCGTGTGCCCGGCTTTGTTCAGCTGGGCAAAGTTTAAACTTTGGTACTTGTCCTGCGCATAAGTCAAACACGTGCCAGGAAGAAGTTTTCAAGTTTTATTCGCAGCCACACTCGAAGACACTCTCACACCTGCTAACTGGACAGGACAAATTTAAATTCCATACTGGCCACCGCGTCCGGAGGGTGTAACAATTCTCTTCCGACGCTGGAAATGGGGAATTGTGGTAGCAAAACAGTGAAATGAATAGCTAATCTTTAGAATAAATTAAATGAATTCTCTGCTCGTTCTTTTCGTTCTATATTGGTAACACTTTTGCCGCGCTGACGGTGCGTGCTGCGTGTGTGTGCGTTGGCCAAGTAAATCGCATTAATTTGGTATGCTGACCACAAAACTGGGATTTATTAAATAGTCAACTGAAACTCACACCAACAAAGGGCTGTGGCCAAGTGAGACGTGCGTGACACACACACAAATGCCAGCGGCAAGTCTTACTTAACTTATTCTACGTATGTGTGGGTCGAATTCGCTGCATGCGATAAAGTTAAAAGGTTCTCCCACACACACACGCACACACAGACGCATAGCTACACATGATGCCAGGGCACCGCATCCTGCGACCCTTTTTGTATCTGTGTGCGCTTTTCCGCATCCCATTCAATTGCTCACAGTGGAAAATCAGTTTGAGATATTTTCTCGTCAATGCCCTCGAAAGTGTGCTATAAAATGATTTGATTGTGGGGTTCGGGGAAGGATAATGAAATCAGTGATCAGCGGATAGGAAGGGCTAAGAATAGATCTCAGCTTTCTTTGTTACTGTACGCTTTTAGGCCAATTTTACTGGAAGGTATTATTAAGGATTTATTTATTATTTATCTGTATCAAAAACCAATATAAATACAAGTGAATCTTTTCAAGAAGGACATCCAGTTTAAGGGCATAAGTAACATATTCCATTTGTTTATTAGATTTTGATCTAATAGAAACTGTTTTAATGTAGCTTAAAAGCAGATCTTAATGCCCAACTGCAAAACCACTGTGCCTTAAAGACAATGTCGAGTTTGTCTGCCCCGCAGGATGAGCAGTGCTCCTTTCATTACAAGGAACTCCAGAAAAAGGATGGCAAAAAGTGGAAGGATGAGGCAGCAGGGAACTTACACATCCGCCGCCGATGGCAATGCAAGAGGCTTCATTCCAGCCACTGAGTCAAAAGTCTGTCGACTGGGATGCAAATGCCGCCGCCCCAGCAAGTCAATAAATAAATTCAAACAATTTGACAACTTGCTCAATGGAACCATTCGTTCCAAGGATGTGGACGTGGACGTGGATGTGAATGTGGATGGGGATGCGGAGTTCGGGATAGCTCCTTTTGATTGTCACTGGGTGCGTTGGCTAGCAATTGCGTTTGAGCGAATTTAAATTAAAGTGTCATTGAAACTGGCAGGCCCTCAGCGAAAATAAAATTTATAGTTTCGGCAGCTCAAAGGAGCAATCGTTCGCCAAAGTAGGGGAAATGCCATCGGCTGCCCCTCAGCCATTTTCCGGCTTCCTTTTTCTTTTCCATTTTCAATTTCTATAAGTGTACACGCACACGTCCGGTTTAGATTTATCACTTTTGATTCGGGGAGTTCAACAAAGCCTTCATCCCTAGCTCTTCTTTAGTTGGGCAACTTGTATTGATTTAATACATTTATTTGCTTCCCAGATTCGAAGTGCCCTTCGCTGTAACGGACTTGATTCGGTTCTTTTTTTGTGCGAAGAAGAAAACTTTTAATTTAATTTCGTATTTGGATGTTGGCCATGTTTATCAGATTAAAAACTTGCCCTTTTCCACTCGCTCGCTGAGTTGAATGTCCGTGCCGGTGGACTACAGTGGCTAAAAAAAAAGGTGACAGCAATTTTAATCGTATTTAAAGCAATTTGTATTATTTAATTCACACGGATTAACATAGATAATTTTTTAATTATCCATAGCTGCAATAATTTCACTTATTATTCTACTTGATTTCAGCTAGTTTTTCTGGTCTACTTTAAAACATTGCATTCAATTTATGTGCATTTTGCAACTAATTATTTTCAGTTCTTTTTTTGCGCGCCATAAAATGCAACAATCCGTTAAACGTCTAATTGAAGTCACTAGCCGGTATACGATTACTGTTTTTTGTTTTATTATAAAAACCCGTTGGCAAATAATGTTTCTCTGGTTAATATTAATTTGTGCAAATATGTCAAACTAGTAGTAAACTAACACTTTTTATTGCGCGACATCTAATTAGTCAACAATTTAGACTGTTTTATCTGCGCGTAATCAGTTGCCAATAATTTACATTTTCATTGCATCCCTAAACATTTTATTTTTTTAAATAAGTTGCAATTACTTTTTATCTAGGTTTATCAAGGGAGATGCCATCAGTTGGCTGAAATTGCCCAATCAAACGAGTAAATGAAACCAACTGAAGTGCATTTCATGGCGATAATCAGAAGTTGATGCTGCGGAATGTCGTTCACCCCACAGCTGGATATTTGCAAAGAAAACTTTTAGAGTGCTTTAGTTTCCAGGGGCTTAAAATTATTGAGCATGTCGAAATCCAGTCAACACCTTGCATTTTCACGTGGGTCAATCCTACACAAAAAAAAGGAAAATTTATAAAAGAAGCGGAGACCTCACAAAAGCAAACGATTCGGAAAATAAATGCAGACAATGCATGCTGGGGACAAGAAACCCCTAAAAGAGACATGACTTTGGTGGTCCATTTGGGGCTAAGCCAGAATGATGTGTCTGACTTTTTGGCGCACTGAGCTCGGGTAACTGCAATGCAATGACCGCTTTTACAGGCAACGAAACTTTCATTTCACCTTCAAAGTTTGCTTTGCATTTGAGTAATTTGGACTTCCTCCGCGGAAGTCGTATATTGCATCTATGAGCGAGTGTGGCGGAAATGAAAGTTTAAAACCATAAAACTGACACCAAGACCACATACATATATGCCAATATAGCAACACTCAATCAGCCCAGTTTTCAGCCATTTTCCATTTCGCTACGTCGGCAGTTTTCCCTGCCTCCTAGCTCCAGGCTACTGGCTCCTGTATTCATTTTCAATTTTTTTCCAACCCACCTCTGGCAGCCTCAATGGCCGTCAATAGTCTGCCATCGTCCTTACGGCCAACAACATTCATTGCATTTTTCTTATAAAATTATAATGTCCAATGGAAGATTTCCTTATTCTCTTATTTTGCAACGAAAATTGAATGAGTTTTCCGTTCATCTTCAGCATGGCCATAATGTGAAATGTTAACATGATTTTCCAGCTCTTTACTATGCATATGTATCAGCCTCCATTTTCCCTTTTTCCCTCCCATCGCCCACTAGTTTGTTGTCTGTTTGTGTTTGGCTGCGGGCATGTTCACAAAATTAGAAAAATATTTCCCTTTTTTCCCGGTTCAGTTCATCGATGGCTTGGGACCAATCAATGGCCATTCCACGACGAGGATGGGCGGGGTGTGTTTTGTGTGGTCAATCTATTAATTTACCTCCTTATTAAGTTATGCCCTTTTACTACGTTTGCCCTCACATACTGAAGACATTGTCCTGGTATTTTCAATTTACGTGAACTAATCTAATTAAACGGGACAATTTGCTTAAGGCCATTGAAGTACTTTCAACGATGGTGTTGCTTAATCAAAAGGGAGTTTCCTCAATGCAAATTGGTTTTATGAAGAGAAAGCTTGGCTAACTTTAAACCATTTAAAATAAAGACAATATTTTATAGTCAAGTCAAAAATGATTATTTAATATATATATTAATAACATGCTGTTTTATTACACCCCATTTTATACACATAAAAATTGAAAATATGTAAGTATGTATGTATCATATTCCCATTGCTTTCCGATATGCTTCCAAAGATACAATAATTAGTTTTTAAACTGTTTAATACTACATTTATAATAATATACTAATTTAAATATTTTTTGTTATTAATTCTGTTCTCTAACAGAGGCCAATTGCAATTGGTATCGACTTCAATATCATATATTCATCTCCCACACCTGCAGAATGAGCGACCGAGACAGCTGATGTGCGAGAGAGGGACAACAAACCGCTGCCGACTCCGCTGGGAATCCTGCAACACACAAATGCCATTAACTAGTTGGTGGCGCGACAACTTTTCACATTTTGGCCGCTGGGCATCCACAGGACACCTCAGTTCAGCTCGATTCGGCTGAGGATGCCGCTGGAATGCCATAAACACCAAGTGGGAGTCGGGAATCGGGAGTCGGGAGGTCGGGAGTCGTCATCATCATTACCATCGTGAGCGGCATCCTGTGGGAAGAAGGAGTCGGGGTCGGGGCATCATCCTTATGCTATTATCAACAACATCAGCCATTGTCAAAGTTTGGCGCATTTATTTGGTTGCTCAATCAGCGCCCAAAGCGATTTTGCCGTCAATGTTTTCCCCCCAGTCCCACGCCAATTTCAGTGCCCCCATTGGGCCACGAGCTCTGGCTCCGGCTCATTTTTATCAAAGAGCCGGCGGAGTCCCACTACCACTTCCACCTGCGCCGCTGCCGCCATTTACAATAATTACCATCAAATGAACAAACAAACTTTTGTGCCGTCCTTGTCCTGGTCCTGTACTAGTGACAAAGGCGAAAGCCGGAGCTAAAAGCTCCGCTGACCCCGCGAACTCCGTCTTTTTATGGCCAACCACCCACTCTGGTGCTCACCCAAAAGACAAAACCTCTTTTACTTGCTCTAATAACACCAATCAACATGGTAAGATCTCTTTTCTTTTGGTTCGGTAGGTTGAATAGGATAAAAGAATTTTTGTTAATATAAAACATAATTTGAAGACATGAAAAATGTTAAGTACAAATGTTGTTTCTTTGTATTTGAAGATAACTAGTAAATGTTTGTGAGCTATTGATTTATATTGAATGTCAATATTTGGCAGCATGAATTTTTTTTTAAATGTTTAAAATCCCCTGCTTTGCAACAGAGTGTGGCACGTGGGGAAGCCTTTTCCACGACAGCACCACCGAAGCGGATTTTGAATCTGGTTAGCTGGTGGTGCTTATCGTGCAGCAAGCATCACTCAAAAGTTGCGTTCTTTTCCCCGTCGTGTTCTCTGTATTTTGTATGCCCTGCTTTATTTTCACTTTTGCCAGCCAGCCAGCCATGGCTGTCGGCTCAATTTTCCAACATTTGTGCATTAGGCCGCTGAGGATTAACAATAAGTGGTCCTGGTTCGAGGTCGAGCAGAAGGAGGAGTGCTGGACTGGTTGTGGGGGTGAGGATTGGAATTGGGGAGCGGACTAGCTTATGCCGCGGGGCTGGGGATGTTAATGAGGGGCTGGGGACTGAAACCACACAAAAGCTGCAACCTGTCAACTCTGGTTAATGTCGAGGCCACTTGAGTCCAAACTTAAACTCCAGCTAAAGTTTAAAACAAGAGGAAGTCGAGTTTCGCGACTGTTGGATACCCGTTACTTAGATAGAGGAAGTGCGAGGGAGAAATTTCAAAAATTCCTATGTTTTTAGCATATTGAGAGAACCTTGACAGTTAAATGATAAAATCGAAAGAAGTGGAAACAGTTTGCGAAAACTGTAGGCTTTAAAGTGGGCTGAAACAACATTGCGCCGAATGCTTGACTTTTAAAGTTCGCGAGATCTCACTTTTCAGATATTGATATCGAATTTTTTAGTAGTAATACTCACTTTAATTTTCCTTAGTGAAAACTGAAAGTGCAATAAAGCAAACGGAATAATTGCGATTTAAATAAAGAGACACAAGTAAAACCTTAAGTCGGCGCATTTGCGCGTGCCAAACCGCAAATTAATTAATAACCGGTGACTTTTCGAGGCCAACACATGAGCAATTAAAAACCGCGATAGAGTCAAAAAGTCGATGGTGTATAAGCCTCCAATTAGGATTTAAGACGCGGGCCGAAACAGACAGTTGGCTTGTTGTAGAAGTTTTCCACTCAGCCAGCGCGGCAATTAAACAGAGTTGAATTTCCTAGTTGGCCAAGGTAACAAGGAGCTCGCAATTAACGCGATTAAACATGATGCCAAGATGCTGGGGGAAATCTCCGGCGAGTGACGGGAAATCTCAAAGGGAAGGGTGGGGGAGGTGGAAATTCCCTCGAGTGAAAGGCGTCATCCAGTCAGTGTCGATGTCAAGCCATGTTTGCACTCGTATTTGTGTTTGGACCTAAACGGCTTGCAGCTTCTCAATTTATGAGCCCAAGTCCTTGCCACACCACGTCCCCTTTGCGTCCGTCCGTCACTAACATTACTTTGGTAGCAACTACCTGCCGCGGGTGGATGTGTGTGTGTGTGGGTGTGTGTGTGTTTTATGTGCCTTGTAAATATTTATGCAACCGGTAATGACGAGTTGGCAACTGCCAAGTGGCTGCTTGAAGGTCGCAACTCTGGGAATCTCGGGGCTGCAGATTGCCATTTCAGCTGCCGGTGTGGACTCAAAATCTTGAGCTTGTTTACCGAGGTGCGGTCCAACCTTCAATGGCCGCATGATATGCCCCTAATGAAATGGTTATGGTACACTAACTCTCAAGAGCCGCCCAAACTGCAGAAAGCCAGACAATTGCAACTTCCTGGGTGCTGCTGGCTGAAAGGATCTTTAACTTTGCCTTTCGAAAAGTTTCAAGGCTATGGCTGAAGCGAAAAGTAGTTGACGCTTAATGGGAAAGGGAAACTAAATTAAATGCATATTATTTATCTACAACTAAGTTTGGCAAAAATATTTAAATAATTTATATGATTATCTAATAAATTAAATTTCTCAGCATATATCTCCGTTGTCTACCTTGTGCAGCTTCTATTTTTGAATCGGCCATCCATTTCTTTTTAATAATAATATATTAAGCGTGGCCCTGATGCGCATTCGGTGTTTGTTCTTGGCACCCAGTCGCAGGTGCCACTGAGCGTATACTTAATATGCCATTTATTTTGGGCGAAAAACTCAAGGCTAAGCGAACGAAACGAAAGCCACTGAGATGAAATGAAACGAAACCCATTCACACAGATGCGACCATCTCGACGACGACACACATAAATACTCGCATCTGGAGGATCTTTGGCAACTGCAGACGAAGAACTGTCTTGCATTCGATAGTCGAATTCATTGTCGCCTTTATTGTTGCTCCTCTCCGCTCCTCACCGCTCCGTTCCACTCCTTTCCGTTGTCGAGAATCAATTTGGCAAAAGTCATTGCATTCAATTGTCACTTGACAGACGACAAATGGTGTTGATTCACAGACACTCACTCGCATGCAGGAGTGGCAAAAGATTCTGCGACAGAGGCGACTGGGCCGGGCAAGGATTATTTATTTTGGACACATGTACTCGTACTCCGAAGACTTTCGGCACTCGAGCTTTGGGGCCAGCAGGACCAAGGAGGCATTTAAAAAGTTATTGGCCAGGACTCGGTGAACTTTTCAATTGCCGGCAACTTTGGCCTGCCAAAAAATACATTTAAAGAAGAACTGGCCCAGCAGACAGAGCATAAATTTGCAAAGTGCCGGGCCTCGGTTAGTGCATAACTTCTGTGGCATGCCAAAAGCCACAAAACAGCAAAGGCATTGCCGCCATGAATAAAGCACTCAGATTCACATCGCATTCGCATTCGGATTCGCACCCAGACCCAGACCCACACTCACATTCACACTCGCACTCATTCAGTGAAGCACTTCAAAAGCATTCAGTGTGTGTGGCACACTTTTGTGGGAAATCAACTCGGGCCAGTCGGGCGGCGACAGAAGTTTTTGTACGTCTGAGTCCCGTCGACTGAGTGACAGGTCGGCGGGTCATCGAACTCGGACCTGCAAACTAATTACAAGCCGATGCCGCAATGCAACCGAGCCGCAAAAGCCGCAAAAAACACATCAATCTTTGGCTTTCATCATGAATTTCGAATATTTTTTCGGTGCAATTTGTGAAGCTACGATAGTATTATTTGTACTATTACTTTAAATTTAGGAAATATTTGGGAAAGAAAAGCCAGCCCGCTTCTTAAAAGAACGCTTTTACAGATATTTTTGCAATTAACATTTTTTATATATTTTATTTTCAGTATTTGCTTTAGATACTGAATACTTAAAGCCATAGCTAAAGCAGCCTACTTTTGTCTTTCCATGACTTACTATGACTTACTATAAATATACCTGCTAAATATCTGGAAAACTATTATATATCTACAGACACTAGCGCCGCAACATGCAAATTTCTTAGCGCCAGTTCTGTTCTATATTTGAGGGAATATTAGTCCGGAAAATGCGACATCCGAAGGTCCACGGGTGACGATTCGCGTCTCACAGCTGTCGGCACTCTGGTAACCACATTTACCCCCGCTCTACATCCACTAGCTCGATCTCCCGGGAACCATCACCATCACCAGGACCAGGACCAGAGGCAGGACCGGAGCCAGGACCTGACCCCTTTTGAGGCACATACGGTTAATGAAATTGTGCACTCAATCGAGCGTAATGCCGAGCGAAAGTCAGCAGAAAGCGAGGCAGTCGCCGATATGCAATGCTTCTCGATGATGAGGTTCCTCTTTCCAGAGATGGGGATGGGGATGCATTTTCCAGCTGCCAATCCCCACCTGGCTGGCTGGCTACAAAAATTAACATCAACGACACTAAACTGCTATCGCTGGCAGCATAAAGCTTGGCAATGTGTGTTTGCATTCGAGTTTGAGCGGGATCCTGCATCCTTGTGCGAACAAATAGTAAAAAAACGGACATAAAATGTTGTCTGGGCCATAAGCGAACCGCAGCTGAATCCCCGATCCCCATGTAAAATGTGATTTTGGATATTTAGCGTATTAGGTAAATGGCTCGCGTTTTTTACTTGCCGCATCCGTTGCAAGTTGGCTTTGTGCAGTGCTTCAACATTCCCAGGATGTCGTGCTGTTTCGCCGCCCACTCTGCTATTATTACTTGTTTTCTCTGGCTCCTCTCTTAAATGGCATTTTGAATTTTAACGACCATAACTGCAAGCTTATCTTAAATGCTCTTTTATGGCCAAATTTATGTTTGGCCCGGTGAGCTGGCTTCTTCTCGGAGCAGTCACTGCCTCTCCACTGCTGCCAACTTAAGATGATGAGTTTCAATTACCCTTACGTATAGGAGTATTTTGTATACCAGCCGGCTGCATTCAGACAATTTTCCATATACTCGTACAAGTTTGGTCTGGAGCAGCGCCCCGTCTGAGTTATGATTTTTCCCACTTCTTAGATTAGCTTAGATTCGCCGGCATAAATATTGAGGCAAGTGCTGTGATGCCGATAAATCGCATTGCATAATTTATCTAACCATAATTTACCCTAGAAATACGTACGTACGAGTATATATATCCAGGGGGAGCCAAACGCTGGCTTGTAGCAATTTTTCAGCTATCCTGGTCCGCCGCCATTTGTTTACCTTCTGGGCAATTGTCCCCGCACTCGGTTCCCTTGGTGTATGAAAAATGACACTGCCAATGTCTATTATTAACACAAATGTATTTTGCCCCAGTCAACGGGCGACGGGTGTCCCCATTTATCGCACATGCTAAACGGCACTCGTGGGAACTATCTAGTAGGACATTTATCTAACACACCAGCCATATCTCCATCCGTATCCGCATCTGTATCTGTATCTATACCAGGCCCATAGGACCATGACTCTTTGGCTATTTGATCGGCACATGTAACTGTCATCGCTCTGTTGGCTAATTAATTACGGAGCAGCTAGAATGTTATGTTTGTTTAGGCCGCGACAGGACGTATTAGCAATTATTATTGAACTGCATTTATTTGTTTTGCCATTTCCGGCGCAAAAAACCAAAAATCTCTCCCAGCGGCCCATTTAAAGCGATTTGTGGCCCACAACGTCGATTTGTGGCGCGTGCCCGCAATTTTCCATAATTCACTTTAGGAGCTCGCACAATGGCAGGACATTTCCCAAACATGACGTCCATATACGAACTTTTCAATTAAATTCATTACACCTTCTTCCGCCGCCTGGTGCTCTCTGCTGTCGCTTAATTTCCCAGCAAACACTAAGTCATTTCCGGGCAAACGGCCTAGCCATTACCTTGATTATCATCTCAAGTTCGAGCCGGGCATGGAAATTCCTTTTCCCACGTTTCCCGTTTGTTTACCTCGGCTCGAGGTGGCCAGGTTTCGAGCACTAGGCCAGAGTAAATTACAGTTGGCGTTGGGATTGGCTATCGACCAGTGTATATCCTGTTTTCGGGCTTCTTAGAAGCTTTCTTAATTTTAAAATTCTATGAAAAAATAAAACAAAATGAGAATAATAACTCCGCCGATATACATCAGGTATTCGCGTTACAAAATACTGTGAAAAAGATTTTAGCCAGCCCAGCTCTTGTCAAGTTGTACGTTTCTGCGAAACCACATCCCTTTGCAACTTCGTTCTACATGAAAAATAAAAATATCCTGGCATTTTCCGCTCACTTTTTTTTGTGACTTGCACGCGCCAAAACAAAAGTTGACAAACCAGCGAGACATCGGGGCCAAAAGGTAACATTCTCGCACTGCGGCAGGACTCACAGGACTCGCAGGAAGCGGGCTGAAAGCGGAGCCACCTGCTCCTGGTTTTAGGTTCTTTTGTGGATGCCGCAGCTCGTGCTGCGCCCAGTGAATTATTTTTCACGTAAATTGGGTGTGTTTTCTATTATTGCCCCAGACTTCCGGCGTGACACAGCGCCTGTCAGCATGGCAGCAAAGCCACTTGTTTCAAGTCGTTTAAGTTATTTTAAATTTGAAACGTGGTTCGCTTCGGACAATGCCGGCACTTGATATAAAATATTGTCAGCATTTTTTCACTCCAATTTTGCGCTTTCGCTGCCATTCTGGTGTGCCTTCTCTTTTCCCGGCTAAAAAATATGACAACTCATCCAGAAAGTGACCAGCGCCATCCCATCCAGATGGATTTTTGGCCAACCGAGTGGGAACTGAGGCGAATGCTGGAAGAAGTTAAGGAAATTAAACTCATTGTCGACAACCACTTGACGTGGCTCGCTTTATAAAAATGTACATATATTTGCTTGAAAGCTGCATATTAGTGTTGGATTGTGCTGTGGGAATTAGAAATGTGAAGCGATTTTGGAAATACTATATTCATTAGGTAAAAGGAAATGTATCGTATGTCTGCACATGTAAGTTGTCAGGCCTAGCTATTATTTGAATTGTTATTTATATTTCTGATAAGAAACAACTTCCATTTGCATTAAATGTCTTACTATGTTTTAATAATGACCCCAACTAATTTACTACAAGCTTACGAAATCGATCTTCCAGGCGGAAGATTTTATGGAGTGTTTTCTTATTGAATTTCCCAAAGGTAAATAATATAAATTTGAAGGGGAAGAGATCAAATCAAAGCAAATCAGGCCCCCACACAAAGCAGAATTTATTAATCCCCATCTTAAGTCGTTCGAATACAATATTAATCCAGCCCGCTCCAGTTTCGCAACTCCTGCGGAGAAGTAATTAAAAAATATTTGTAGCCCACTTGGCGGGGCTGGGAAAAATTGCACTTTGTCAATTGCTCTCACCTAATCAATTATGTATTGCTCTGCTCCTTTAATTATCCCAAACCCACGCAGAGCAATCCACAATCAATTTGGCCTGTCACACTCGACAATTCACATAATTCGCCCGATAAAGAAGCAAAGAAGCAAACTGAGAGCATTTCGCTGCCAATTGATGGTTGGCATTGGTAACTGATCCAATGGATCCATGGAAGGTGGCTGGGGTGCGGGTCCCTTAGTCTCACATAATCCCAGGAGCTCGACATAGTCGTGGCATTTTGTTTAGAAACTTTTAATTAGTGTTGCGAAAGTTTTTCAATTAACACCACCTGCACAACTATTTATTCTGGCCGCCTTTCGTGGGGGGCGGGCATACAGCTTCCAGCTTCCAGCTTCTTCGAAACATTTGCCCTCATTGTTGTTTGTGTCCTGGCTGTCGACTGTAAATTATAAAAATATTTTTGCACTTGTTTGCTGGCTTGTTGCTGCTGTTGTTGTTGCTCTTTGGGCCCCGACTACCTTGCACCTCGAAGAACTCAGAATAATTCAGTACATGCTCCCCCGACAGCCCATTCATTCAGTTTTCAGCAATAAAATAAATACAAAAACGAAAAGAAATAAAATGAAATAAAAGGGAAGGGAAAAGTGCGGGATTGAAAGGAAATTGTGGGCAGCCGATTTTATGGAATGTTTTCTAATTGAATTTCACTCGATCGTAATTTAATATAAATTGCGCAAGTTTTGACAGCCAACACAGTTGGCCAACAACGCGTCCTCCTTGTTTTCCAATATTAATTAGCGTGGCCGAAAGGAAAACTGATGTTGCTGATGCTCTGACATCTGAAGAGCCAGTAAAATGAAATCTACTAATGGGTATGAAAATGGGAATGGAAATTGTAATGGCAATGGAAATGGAAATGGACTGGTATTGCTAATGAACAACTTCTGTCGACCTGACCCATGGATCGTGCCATTAACTCGAAATGACAATCAATTATGACAAATTCTCAAAATGATAAACACGGCACGGGGCCACTGCTAATTAACTGAAATTATGTTTTAAAGTAAGAAATAAGTTTGAAAAATTAAACAGGTGTCACAAGTTTACAAATAAATTATGGATAAAGTTTAGTGGAATTGTAGTTGTATTTTACAAGGGTATGGAATATTTTGCACATACTCCCAATGTAAAATGTATACTCTCAGAGGTAACTGGAATATCATTTCCTGCATTGGCATGAATTTTCAATCAATCATCATCCTCAAGCTGTGGCAGTACAGTACCCTGCTTCGAGGGAACTTAATGTCAAATTAAACCGATATGAGCACACATTGGAAAAGTTGGTGGCCCACCCACTTCGAGAGCGGGAAAAAAGCGAAATTATCGATTTCTCTGGATTATTATACAAAGCTGGCACCGAGAATGGCCAACTTAATGAAATTTCTGCTTATGCGAATTCGCTTGTTGTTGACACATAAACATGGCGAAGACATCAATAATAAAGGCTATTTGGCCGCAAATAGAGGCCAGAGATGAAGTCATTGAACCGATGACGACGCAACTTCCTAGTCAAACAAAGGCGAAAGGAATCCGCGCATGCGGATTAATAATAATAATAATAATAAATATTAAATGCCATTACAGCTGCTTGGGATTTATCTCAATGAAATTATCTAAACGACGTAATCTGGTATTCAATTGCGTGTCCGCAGACCAAATAAAGATGCGCCGCCCGGACGAACTAATCCGAGTCCGAGCAGAGGAGAATCCCGGAAAGTATTCCGGATTTTACGTGGAGCGTAGAGCGTCGAGCAGGGCGCGAACTGTTTAGAAAAGCTTTATTTATGCTCAGACATAAATTTAATGCTAACAAGCAGCGAGAACAGACGCGCCACGCCCTCCAAAGGTGCAAGTGAAATTTATTTGGCTGATTTTCACACCGTCGCTCTTGACGAAACAGCGCAAAATAGTTGCACTTGCAGCAAGAGCTGCTGATGCTGATGCTGCTGCATTCGCGAGATGCGTCAGGGGTATAAAATTAAATTTCAACTTTTAACGAATATTTACGTGTTGCCAGATAAAAGTGGCATAAAAAGTTTCCGCAAAGTGCGAAATAGTTGCCCCAAAGAATGGTCCCGGCCCTTAACAACTCAACTGAACTCAACTCAACCCTCGACCCGGCGAAAAAATGCAAGTGTTAAGTGTTAAGTGTGAATTATGGTGCAGCATGTGGAATGCATGGAAGGTGCTTAAAGAACAATGCAATCCATTTCGATGGCGCACACGTAGCCGAGCGAAACAATTCCGTGGATCCTTAAGAATCGATTAAGAGCCTCGCGATGCGGAGCAGCGGAGAAGCATAAAATAGCTGCCCCCACTTAAGTACACCTATCCATTATATCACATTCGCTGTGAATTGCCATTTTCTATAATAAATTCTAAATAGAAAGGAACTAGTTTACTTGCTGTATGAAATGTCTTTTATTGTGAAAGATTCACCTAATGTGTAAACTACCTAAAAAGTTATAAGAAACCTTTATATTTGTTATATTTATTTATGCTCACTTGTTTTCAGTTATTTTTACATACCCCGAATGCAAAATTGCCGGAGCATAAAGTATAATTTTTATGCATGCTTAATTAGCCTTTATAAACACACATTACTTCAGCTTACTCAAAGCCGTAAAGTGCAGTTTGCAATAACACTACAAAATTTAATTTAAATTATGTTTATATTTTCCCCAAATATGAGCAGTAGTTGTGTTTTAATTGTTTGAAAGCGAAATATTTCGAATATTACATTTTCTGTCAAAGGGTTTTGAGTCCCAGCCATTCGCACAGACGATGCAAATAAATTTCGAATTAGTGACAAATTGTTTCCCAAGACAACTGAAATTACGCAACCAAATGCATAGGGAATGCATAGGAGTGAGTTTTGGCCCCAAATGCATATGCATTTATGTGAGTCTTTGGGGGGTGGCAATGTGTGTATGTATAGGTTGGGGATTGCCAGGACTACCCAGCAGACAAAGAGCGGACGTAATGCGGATGGATCCGAAAAATGTCCGCTAAAGATATTATATCTACGGGCGTAGAATCGGAGTTTCCGCACTAGGTTCGTTGAATGGTCAAAAAGGGACAAAAATCGAAACTTTGGCGTTCCTCAAAAAAAGTCCGAAGGAGTATTGCTAACGGACATTGAAACGTACAGTGGGCGGGCAAATAGCGGACTTATCGCAAGGGGTTTGCCTAATTATCGAAACATGACCCGAAAACGGACAATAGAACGGACGAAAACTGGGATCAGTATAAATGGTGCAAATGTCTCGCTTACGGACACTAAAACGATCCGTATATAATGTTATAAAAGTATCGCAAAAGATACCAAATACCGAACGTAAATAATATTATAAAAGATACCAAATACGGACCGTAAATAATATTATAAAAGTATCGCAAAAGATACCAAATGCGGACCGTAAATAATATTATGAAAGTATCTCAAAAAATACCAAATATCGACCGTAAATATTATTATAATATAATATTATATTGTAAAATTATCGGGTTCCGAAAATGATAGCTTTTGCTGAAATCGAAAGTTTTGTCCGCCTAAAGTCCGCAAAACTATCGTTTGTAATATCATAAACGAAGTTTTTGTCTGCTGGGTACGGATTCTGTTTGACTGCTGAATTTTTCAATTTTCTTGGCAACCCAGCACAAACGCAATTTATTTTGCCATACACACACATAGACTGGAGTGCCGATTCAGATGAAAGATACAAAATACAGAATACAAAATACAAGAAACTATTGTAGAGTGCAAGGCAATTAACCTTGCTGTCTTTTTGGCAGTTGTGGCACACTTGTGAACATCTTCAGATTATATCTCCGCTTGAGTGTGTGCCTAATACTTGTACTTGCAACTGCATCAGTGAGTCGTTGAGGTTGCTGGGCCACTTCAGGTGCTGTAAGTTTTTAACCAACTCAAAGTCTCAATGGGCCGCAATTAGCCCGAGCTCCCTGCATTTAACTGAGCTATTTAGACCGGCATTTATTCTTTTCGGCTGGAGGACTGCTAATTGCGCTCTTCAGCTTCCGTTTCGAGTTGCTGCACTAGCTCAAGTCTGGCTGAAGTCCCAAATGCATGCTCATCTCGACGAGGCTTCTTCTAAATGATATGATTCACTTTATGACCTGCACTGCACGGCGCGCCTCAAAAGTAGGCAAATTGCAATTGCCTTTGCAGTGCGACTGCCTCTTTAATTGCCCGAATTTCGACATTAAATTGAGTTATAGCACCACCTTGCCACCGCATCCAGAACTTGGCCCAAAAACCAGGGGGCTGCATTGACATTTCCATTACCAGCCACGGCCCGTGCATTTGTTATGCAATCCGTGCCAAAACAGAACCGCCGGAGCGAACATTTTTCCCATTTGGCAGGCAGAGCAGCCAGAGCAGCCAGACAAATCCCAGCCTGACAACGCAGCGCATTTTAAGTATTAATTTGAGCAAATCTTCGATAAGCCAAAGCGAACGACTAAGGAATGCCCTAATCATTGATATTCATGTTAAGCGAAAAGAATATCGTTGAGAAACCTAATACAAACGGTTTAAAGGATCAGCAAATATAAATAGAACGTATGTACATATATACTATCTGACAAAATCTCTACTATGAGAATAACTTTAACATATTTTTAAAATATTAATAATTCCATTTAAATAAGAACATTTCCCATTTTTCTGTCCTCATAAGACCATCATATACAGTATTCTCTTATAGAATAAAGTCATAGGGATTACAAATTCGGGAGGGATGAGTAGATTTGATGCAACATCCCAAGGGACCCTTAGCACCTGCTCAATGGAGGAGGTAACCCTTCAACTGGGAAATTGATATGGCCACCGATTGATAGCATTTTTACGTCCCTGCAGGGTACATACAAAGTTTCGGTAATAGAAATTGGCCCATTGGTGCCTGGGAATCGAAACAAAAGCTGAAAACACCGACTGGGAAAGGCACAAAACGACCCAACGAGCCAACTGCATCACGAGGCTTTGGGCCATGGCTCGATGCCAATAGCCATTCCCATAAATGTGTGTCTGTCTCAGTACTCAGCCTGTTTCATCTGTATATGTGTTCGAGTACTTCCCCCTTTCGAAATGCAAAAAACAAAAAAAACTTCCTGTGCAGAAATGTAGATTTCCAGGAAATTGTGGGGCGTAAAATATTTTGCACAAAAGTTGTACAACAATAGCATTAACAAGGCGAACAGAAGTGAAACAGAAAAGCTGGAGCGTGTTGGCAAATATTTGAACAAATATTTGGAGTGCATCGAACGCTCGAATGCGTCGAAAACAATCGCCAACTATTTCCAATGTCCGTTAACTTGTTTTTTTGTTTGGTTTTTTGTATTTTCAATTTACCACACTATATTTTTAGGGTGTGACAACACTTTTTCATTGGCTTAAAGGTCAACTATTTGGAGTCTTAATTAGAGGGGGTCATAATTACAGGCAGGCGTCCCACTCGATGGCCCACAACGCCCACAAAGGTCGGCGGTACTTGGCTGAAACTCAAAGGAGCTGTCGGCTATGTCAACTTCCTTGTCAGTGCGGCCACGTGCGACACGCTCTAGGCGGAAATTAAAATTCTGGCGACGTTTCAAAGGCAACGGCAACGGCAACAAAAGCAACGACAAAGACAAAGGCAGAGGGCAAAGAGCATCTAATAAACTTTCGCGCTCCGGCTATGAATTTTCGTAAGCCAAGTTGCCTCCTTGATTCCCTGAGTCCTCCATTTTCCACCAGCATTGAGGCACGCGCTCTTCGGTCTAGACACAAATCAAAGAACTGCGTCTCGCACACCAATCAATGTTCGTCCTTCGCCGAGTGAATACTGCAGAAAACTCCTAGGACTGGCTCAATGTTGCATGCCCCAACTTTGTGGCTTCTATCAACGGGTTGCTTATGGCACCGCCTTATATAATGTTATCATTTTGAGATGTGGCAATGCAATAATGTTGCTAGGAAACAGTCACTTTGCCGCTCTTTTCGCACTTTTTCCTTTTCATTACTTGACTTACAGGTATCTGATAGTCCAGTCACTAGTCTATGTCTCTTTGTATAATTTTAAAAGGATATATAATACAAAATATTAAAAAAGTTACACTAGAAACTAGAAACTCCTTTTAACTAACTTATGAATAAACTTCTTATGCATCTTATGCATCAATTGACTTGTATAGCTGAAGAAAGGAATCAGGTAACTATATTGCTTTTAAATAAAATGGAAAGCTTTTGGGAAATGACTTCTCGAACGGTCGTATCCATTTGTTGAAGTGCAAACTCCAGAAGAGATTGCTTTGCATGCAGCTGCTGCCACTTCTTCAATTAAGCCAAGGAAAGTTAGTTTATTGACCGAACCTGAGCTGGGGACAATTGTAACAGTTTATCCAAGTAAATAAACGGCTAGGAGCGGGTTAATGAACGGCCAACAGCGAGGGGTAACTGCAGTTCAGTTCGCAGTTGGATTATTTATTTGCTCCTTGCCGGGTTTTTCATGGAGTTAGATTGTGAAAAAGCTGCCGGCAAAACATTTAATTAATTTGTAAATTTAATAATTTCATAGTTTATTTAGTTAAATTATTAGAATTATTATTAAATTAAATATAGATAACTTATGCTTTTATGTAATATTATAGCGGTGTAAATATAGATTATAATGTTTACACAGATATAATGTTGCTAATAGGTTTATGGGGTTAGTTTAATGGTGATTATTTGTTAAATGTTCTCCAATTCTACACATTTTTAAGGAGTTTGTAGTGGGTGCCAATTAACTCGACTTTAAAAATCAGTTTTAAAAGAGTGACCTTGGATTTAAGTACACGCGTGTTGAGGTGATTCACGTAAAGCAAAATTACTTCCACTTTCTGCGTTGACAGTGCAAGTAACGCCTTTCACTACCCCCATCCTTCGTCCTTCGTTCTATCTGTGAAACAAAGGAGCTTTTAACATGTCGGCCTGCCAAAGAGCACATGTGTGTGTGTGTGTGTGAGTGCGGGTGAGTTGAAGTAACCTTTGGCCGATTAAACATAAATCCATATAAAGCAACAAAGTAAAAATTGCCAACGAGCCAAGTAAAAACTTTGGCAAAGTGCTCAACATCTTGGAGCTTCGCTGCTTCCGCGCTTTCCGCGCTCGATGGCAAGGACGTTCAGCTGGCTGCTCGCTGATGGGTGGTGATGGGTGGTAATGGGTGGTAATGGTGGGTGGTGATGGTGGGTGATGGCAGGGCCGAGGCCTTTGAAGCCCTGTTAATGCAAAAGCGGCGGGGGCCAAGGGGCGGCTGGGGAATTTATATGCCAGGCACAAGATCATCGCTGTTAGGGCATTAAAAACTTAAATAGTTTTAATGCGACACAAACTATGCGCGAGTGGAGCCGAGAACACGGCGAAGAAGCAGCTCCACTCCGCGCCCAAGGTGCGTATACTTAACGCAGCCTTAATTATTGTACTAGTACTTCCCGACAAAGGAGAATTTTCGCGGAAAGTCGCGGAGAAGGAGCAAGATTGTAAGCCAACATTCATAATGTGCAATGGCTCGTTTACTCGGCAAGACGACAATCTTGTCCTTTATGCCGGGCCAATGTAAATTTAAATAAAAATGCAGATGAAATCGGAGATACAAACTCGGCTACAAGCTGCCTACGGAATTGATTTGAATGACCAAGGAGGAGCACGCAAAGAATAACAATAAACATTTCTATCTGCTTCATTGGTTATTTACTCATTTCGATGGAAGAGGAGAGGCATCAAACAAGAAAAACAGCGTAAAACGAAAAATTCCCATCTCTGGTTTTTATTTTGGTTTTTTTGTGTTCCCAGTTTGGAAATCGCGAAAAGGACTTCGCTTGATGGCAGCGAAACTAAAGCAGCCAAATAAGCAACCGCAGGGCAGGGTCTGCAGATTTCCTTCTGTTTTTTCCTTTCATATATATATATAAATTGTATATATATTTGGCGAAGACAGAAGCTGCTTATAAAGCAATATACAATTCGAGCAGCCAGGCAACAACAATCGAAGCGAATCGATATTTTCCGCTGCTGGCTTTCGTCCTCCTCTTTCCTTCCCCAGGACTTCTTCTTGACTTCGGTTTTGGCCAAAATGGATTTTCGGCACCTCCACAGGGACCCGCTTCGCTCGGTGTCACGGGTATTTGGGAGGGGCGTGTGGGCGGTGGGCGTGTGGGCGGTGGGCGTGTGGGTGGTGGGAAAATGCACTGGCAACTGAAGCCTCCGATTCTGGCCACATATCTCGGCGGCTAAGGACTTCAGCTTGCGAGTTTTCACGCCTGAGTCCGTGGTGAAGTTTTTCCACCCGCTCGGTCAGTCAGCTGCGAGTGTTGAGGTTGGCTTTTTTGGCTGTAGCCTTTGCATTTCCAGCGTGGCGCCGACTCCCTCAACGAGTGCCCTGTTATACCATCTGTGATACTGGGAGAGCATCGCATAGGGGGAAATTACCTGGGAACAGTTTGTGTGCGTGCTCTTATACTGAGAAGAGACAGAAATAGAAAGCACTGCTTTGTGTTCAGCAAGGAAGCGGGCAAAGAAATCACAAACAATAACAATAATAAAGTTTTATAACTATAAAATGTAGGCAGGACTAAATACAAAATGTAAAAAGTTGAACTATAATTAAATACATATTTAACAAAAATAAACAAATATAATCTAATCTGCTAAAATATACATTTGAAACTATAAAAAAATAATTTACACACAAAAATAAATTATATTAATATACTTCCTTTAAACTTTTCATAGCTACTCTATCCAGGCTGCTTCCGTGTATTACGAATATTTAAATTTTTATGTATTATCTATTTTATAAAAATAAGTGCATATTAATTGCTAATAGTATGCAATTGATAAGGCCCGTTGATTAGGCTTTTTAAGGGCGTATAAATCACATTGAAAATATAAATAAGCTAGTTCCTTCCCCAGCAGAGAAGCCGGTGAAAGTGGTGGGCGACTTTCCCTTGCAGCGCTTCCTCTTCTACACAGTATCTCTCTGTCTCTCTCTCTATCTTTCTCTGGGGAGAGAGCATCATGTATAACAGTTTGCCGAGCGAAAACGAGGCACGAGGATGTTGCCGAGAGAGGAGGCCGAACCGAACGCCGCCTGGTTTTCACTTGGCGGAGGCGTCTGCCTGCCTGGAAATCCGTCGAGCGTTGCGGGCGCAGCAGTTGAAAAGCGTACGCCGTGAGCGACAGACACGCCGCAGTCGATCAGTTCGAGTCCGTTCCGTTCCGCTCCGTTCTTTCCGCTGCGAACCGGACGGATCCGTAACCCCGCCCGTGCGGAGCACTCCGCCGGAATTGCAGCTGCTTAGAGGCAAAGAGCCTGACCAGGTGGTCGGTCAACTAAACCGTAGTTAACTCAACTAACCCGCAGTTAACTCCTTGGTGCCCGGGCTTCCCACTTTCTGTGCGCGTGTGTCTGTGTCTGTGTACAGTGGCAAGTGGCAAGTGGCAGGAGGCAAGTGGCAAGAGGAGGCAGCAGTACGTGTCGCCATCAGAATTTTCCGAGTGCGCTGGGTAACGCGAGACGGGATATTCGGGAAACAACCTGAAATCCATTTGCCGCAATTTGAGAAACCAGCGACAACAACATGTGTAAACGCTAACGAGCGCGAAAACGCGAACATTTTGATTGATTTTTGATTGACATGCCACTCAGCGCATGCCACCCACCACGGAAAGTGACAAAAGAAAAATAACAGTGGGGGCTGCGATAAAATTAAAACAAACAACAAACTTGAGGAGCACTCGCTGCAACATGTATTCACTAAAAAGTCAAACAAAATATTGAAACATTGTAAGCGATTTCGGGTCTAAAAAATAATTGCCTCAAGGGCTGTCAGCGAAAGTGCCAACGCAAACAGCAAAAAAGTATATGCCACAAACCAAATGCAATCAAATCCAGGCCCATAAAAACCGAACAAGCAAAATCCAGTTGGGCAAAAAATCAAACAAAGTAATAATAAAAATCCACAGCATCAGGCGGCTAATCAACTACAATATACATATAAAAAAGAAAACGCTGAGTTTGGCAACTGTTTTTCTGGCTTCTCGGTTGAATTGCCTACTTCCTTGCTGTGTCAGTGTAGTGGTGTATTTTATTTGTATATATATATGTATATGTTTCATGTATGTTAGTGCCTGGCTATGAAAAAAGGATAAAATATGCCGACATTGATTTTCTCCTGCGACAACAACAATACCACCATCATCATCATAATCAGCTAAACAACAATAGCAACATCCGTAATCAGAGTCAAGGCGAAAAAGTTGCAGGATTCGACGAGGGCAAAGTTTTTTGGACATTCTCGGTATGTTGTTTCTAATTTCTGCACTGTTTTAGTTATTCCGCTTGTTGTACATAAAACTCGGCAATATTGCTGTCAAAGTTCTGACAGTTTGAACTTTTTATATGCACGAACCCCACCTCATCTTAACCCGCATTACGATTTCGGGTTCGAAGGGGCCATGTTCGATATTTATTATGCGCAAAGTTGCTGGTATAATTCGGTTAAATGCTTGTAAATGAGCAAAAGTGCTCGATTTAAAAGAGTTGCCCACGAAAAGTTGGGCATAGTGAGGATAGGCTACTTTGGGGCATTGGGGATGAAGTTGGCAACGAAGTTCACCTCCTGGTTGTATTTATAAAAGAGTTCCTACAACTTTGGACAGGATCTCAAAGTAATTGAATGTCCAGTACCTGATTGCAGATACAACCTTTTTGGGAAACATTTTTCGGCTCTTGTCATTTATTTGTTCAACATTCAATTAAGCTCGTGTAAATTACGCCTGTCAAATGGCTTGCGAACCTGAAAAGGCCCTCTGATAAGGTCATTTAATTACCAAACACACAAAGTGCCCTGAAGTAAAACCTGCTGATATTTAAAATGTTTGTGCTGTGGCTTTGGTAAATTCCGAAAAAGGGAAAGGTGCAGGAACCACAACAAAAGACCTCCTCCAACCTCATTTGTAACATCCCCATCTGCTCGATACTGGATCCTTTTCGGGGGCCATCGGGGCTTCAGCTGCAAGTATTTGGAAGTCGTGTGTTTGCCTCGAAATAAAATGAAATCGAGGAAATGCCGCAGGCAATGCCTTTTCAACGCTGACGGCGTGCAAATGAGAAAATTCATTATTTAACATTAATTAGGGCTTATTATGCACATTATCAACACAGTGGAGCGAGCACGCACACACGTATGCTAACCGCATTAAATGTCAGTCAAAGACTCGACTAAGTAAACACAAGCACTCGCTTGTGTTACCTTCACTTTACTGTGTGTGTGTGATTCTGTGGACAACTATCAACCACACCAACTCACACACCCACACACACACAGTCGCACAGACTCACGGCACGCAGCAGCGGTGAAAGTTTTACTTTCCACAGAGCCCCCCACCAAAAGCCCCAAAAGGAAAGTCAGGTTCATAATTCAACGCCCATCAGAGGAAAACGGAAAGGGGGGCGCGGTGGGGGTGGACAGCAAGGAGCAAACAGGAAGCGAAGCGGTAACAAAAAAAACTGACAACCTACGGAAAATGTCTCGTTTTCAGCTAGACTAAATGCTACCCAGCTATACGACTTTTCTTCAATAGTTTAATGAGGGATAATTTTTTAATAAATTGTTCAAAACATGTAATATGTTATATTTGCAAATAATCTATATAAGTACTTTTTATTAACAATACTAACAACATTGATAGATTTTAAAAATTCTGAATTAAGTGCAATTTCAAGTTCTTTTGCATTTATAACCTCTCCTGACTCCTGGCCCAATATGCCCAGCCCAAAAGCTTTTCCCTTCCGCTGGGTGGGGAAGGTGTGTAAATTATTCAGTAAATTGTTAAGTAAATAACACGAAGGGCGCACGTTAAAAAGCAACCGAAAGACAACAATAACAGCAGCCAGAACAACGGGCACAGACATCAACACCACCAAGCTCCTTGTTTCTAGGGCCGCTGAGGAAATTTACCTCTCATACATGGATATGGCGCTGGTGATAATGTTGCTGATTCCGGGTCTGATGATAATGATAATGATGATGATGATGTTCAGCAAGTGAAGCCAAGGCGAATGATGACACGCCGAACAGTTCACGGCTCAGCGGAGTTGCCGGCAGCAAATGTACAATAAAATAAACACCAAATGTGGAATGCTAGCCCCGGGCCTTTCGAACGAAACGGAACGAAAACAAAGCCGGAAACGGAAGCAGCTATGAGAGTTCAGGGGGCTGGAACGACTCTGGAACGCACTCCGCACTCCGGACTCCGTACCGAGTAAACAATGGCGAGAAATTTGTTGGCCCAGGAGCAGGACCGGGAGCAGGAGCAGGAGCAGGAACCAATGCAGGAAAGTCGAGTGTAGACAAAGGGCCCATCGACTCACTTCGGTGTCCAGAGTCCACCCGCAAATCGGCGATGATTGTGGAGGGTTCAGAGTTACAAGTAGCAAACAAATTGCACAAGCAGATGAATAATTCCGCATGGGGAATTAAAAGTTCAACCCCTTTCGACTGACTTGGGAAGGACATTTAGGATAAACTACACACCAATGTGTGGCCAGGCTTAATGAAATTTGTGAAAAGTACCATAAGACCTCCCAAATCAATTAGGGATTTTAAGATTTGCGATTTGCCAACGTAACCCGTAAAATTTGTTTGGTGTTTTGATGCGTTCTTACGAGCAGTTCTTTTTATAGCAATCACAAATGCTTAGTATAAAATTTGGACAACAAATGGTTAAATAAACATATTCTTGAGTTTATCAAAGGCTCTTGCTATGTAGGAACGGCTAGTATCTAGTAGCGAAGTGTTGCTTTCGTTCCAAACTTGTAGTTGGCCATCTCGCAGAATATTGAAACTGCTTTCCGAGTAATTTAAAGCATTTTCAGGCACCTGGGTGGATCGTGAGGCTCTTTGCTTTCTTACGCGCTTGGGAGCTTGAGCTCTTGATTTGGTTTTCTTGACTTTGGATTTCTCTCGGCTTGGCTTGACTACTCTATAAAGATCCTTTTCGGCAGGAGTCATTTTGCGCCATAGGGAGGTCTTTTCCACGGACATCAGACCAGGATTTGCTTGACGGATTTTGCGCAGAAAGTTTTTGTAGGCCGAAGCACTATTTGTTAGACGCACAGATACCATTGGAGTCACATCCTTTTTGGCTGACTTTCTGATTGATTTTCTGGGACTCACCACACCTCGTGGTCTTGTCGACCTACGTAGCTTTGGAGACAATCTCTTGACCTTGCTGGCTTTAGTAAATCCATTTCGAACTCTTTTTGTAGTTTCATGAACCGGATGCAGTGCAACCGCATTTAAAATTTCATCACGATTCTGCACTTGATTGCATAATTTTAGAACGTAGTTTTCAGGACTGAACTCTTCCCTTTGCTTGGCTGTCATTTCATCCCATTCGGCGATGGCCTCTTGAATACTTTCTCGGGGAACGGAACCATGAGCCATGCTGTAATCCTGGAGAAAGTTCACGAACGGCTGGTTCCTCACCGACACTGAGGCAATGGACATATCACTAATCTCAGAAATAACCTCGATTGATGTCTGTTTATTTTTGATTGAATTAAACTTTCCGCGTGCGTGGCTATTACTTGCCACATTATCGATTTCCGGTTTAGAATGGCGCTGCAAATCCGGTTCCGCACTGGAAATGGATGAATGTGAATACCGCATTTGTCTGGGTTTTTCAATAATTTGAATATTTGGATTATTTCCCGAGTCCAAGAACAACTTCTCAGTGCCTTGAATTATTATTTTCGAAAGCGTACTTGTCTTTTTTAATTCGGCTGGAGTTTCTTGAACTGCATTGGACTTTTTCCGTAGACTTCGTTTTGAAATGGGCGGCATTTTGTGGCTGGCTGATTGTATCTAAGTTTCCTGTAGTTTGATAAATGCAATATATTTAAAATAAAAGCCGAAAAAGAATAGTACACAGCACATACTTTTGCGTGCAATTGCTTATCTATGCATTTATGTAGATTACTAAGTCCTTTGTAAACTATGTAATCCGAGTGTTGCAACAATTGTTCTTAAAAAGTACAAATTTCGAAAAATTATTCACTTGAGTCTACAAAGTGTGGGCTGTGTTCTATACTGATAGAGTAGTGGAGAAAAGCAAAGGCAGGGGTAACTGTGATCTCAGCCTGCTTTTCACACTTTTTAAGCCAAATGAAAAAATATATTTTTGTGGTAAGTTGGCTGCAATAAATATTGAAGATTTATCTGCGCCGCCCACCGGCGCACCCAGAACCCGCAGAGCTTCTCCAGATCTGGGCCAAAATCTGGGACGCAGAGTGCTCAGACGCAAATGACATGCAAAATAAGCAGCACCAGAACCAGTGGAACCATTGAAACCAATGGAACCATGAGCAGGAGCAGAAGCTGGAGAGGAGCAGGAGCAGGCGGGCCACTTACTGAGCCCCAGACATCCAACAGATAGGGTTTATTAGGGCACCGAGACGGCATCCGTAATTTATGCGGGTTTCGAGTAAAAATGTTTGCATAAACTTTATGCAAAAATATGCTCTGGCCAACGCATGCTGGGTTTTCATGGGTTGAGTTGGGTGGTTGGGTTGGTTGAGATGGTTGAGTTGGGTGGCTGGTTAGTTGGCTAGATGGGTGGGTGGCAAGGTCTCTTGGCAGAAAACTCTTGGCCCAGGCACATTAACAGAAATTGATTTTCGATTTTTCCATCCCCCTCCCCCACTCGCTCGTAGATTCTGCTCGGAAACAAAGTATGGAAAATGCTTTCTAGCTGAATTAGAAAATAAAGCAATTTGTTTTGCGCATTTTGTGTCGTTTCGGTTATCCTGCAAAAAGTTTGATTAGTTTGTTTTGCATTTGTTTTGGGCGTTGGGAGCGGATAATGTTATTAATGTTTCCTATAGAGTGCCCTGGTAGTTGATCGAACTCTTGGCACTGACCAAAAAAGGTTTGCCAACATATTTGCCGAAAGTTTGGGTAAGGGTTTTTAAAAAAAGTTTGCCATAGTGTGTTTGCGGATTTTCCATGAGAGTTGTTTTTTGTTACACACTTTCAGGCACCGGTTTCAGTAAGCCTTTTCAGTAGGAACTTGTTCCTAGCAGCCAGGTTAGCTGCCCTCCACCTTATGACACTGGGCAGGAATGCACTTTGACCTCGCGTGGGTAGCTGAGAGTTCAAATGGAAGGGATTAAATTGTTATATTGTACGAAAAGTAGACCCGCAGCCTTTTAACCTGGTTAGAAGGGAACTTTAATACATTTTTTCAAGTGATTATAAAATGTTTTATTTTTAACATAATAATAAACATAATACATATGCGGTTCTCCTAGAAACTGAGAAATACATTCTACTGCAATTTAAGTTAAGGTATTGCATACGTTTACTCCTCAAGTAAACAATGGTGTAAATAATGTGGAAAATATATTATATTAAGCTTACTTTAATACACATTTTCAAGTGATTTTAAAATGTTTTATTTTTAACATAATAATTATCATAATACATAAGCGGCTCTCCTAGAAACTGAGAAATAAATTCTACTGCGATTTAAGGTATTGCATACGTTTACTCCTCAAGTAAACAAAGATGTAAATACTGTGGAAAATATATTTTCCATTTCCTTTTATTTTATTATAAGAAACGCTGATTGCTGGGTCTCCAAAAATAGTTACCGCCTCTGCACCAAAGTGGCTCAAAGCAATTTGGCAAGGTGCTAATTTGGTTTTTCACATCTCGAGATCAAAGAAAGACTCCAAGTTGTGCCCACTTATAACCTTCTCGGTATGCAGGCCCCCCGCAGCCTTGACCACATTTCCCGGCCAAACTGACCGTGACCAGAAACAAATTGGCGTGCAAAGTGCTCGACAAATCAATTGCAATTACCAGGCAGTCTGCCATCGGGGAAATGGGGCCAAGTTGAGAGGCTGTAGGGAGGGGGGGCCAGATGTAAGGCATTAAATAATTTCGTGGCAATGGGCCACGAGCTCAATCAGAAAGTTAGCCAAACAAATTGCAAACGAAAACACAAACACAAATGAGATATGCTTTACTTCTGGACTTTATTCCTGGATTTGCCTTTATTTGGCCTTTTCCGCAGCCGAAAAGCGACAGCCACAACGGGAAGGCGAAAAGTTGAAGGGAAAATCAGGCAACAATAATAACGGCAAGGGCTTGCTCCATTTTTCCGCGGAGAGCGAAAGCAATTTCCGTTCGTTAAACCTACATTTCGAAATTAAATTTTTTACACTTGAGAAGCTCGCAGCTTCAAATATTTTCATTTTGCCTCAGACGCGGCGCAATTATGCGCCGTCAATGGGGGTGAGTGGTGGCGAGTGGGGGTGAGTGGGTGTGACTGGGTGTGCAAGGACCTGGCAACCCTGGCCGACTCGCACAGGAACCAGGCAACCCCCGAACCCGGGCACTAAGACCCATTTCTGGAAAACTCCCCCGCCAGCCGGAACAAGTGAGTTGTAATGCTCTGCAAGGTTGTGACGCCTTTAAAACTTTTGCCCCGAGTCAAGGGATGATGTAGCTAAACAATCGACTACTCCATACCTATTGAGAATTATTTGAAATATTTCAATTTGGCTCAAATAGTATTCATTGAAGTTTATTCTCACATTTAAATAGAAATAGCATTTAAATACAAGTAGACATAAGCGCATTATTTTCTCCATATTACAGTGGTTTGATTGGTACAAATTTGTGTTGCCTTCAATGCAAAGTAACCTTTTACTAGGTACTAAAAATAAGCATCAGCAATGTTCACAAAAGCTGAAAAATATACACGAAAATATTACTCAAACAAATGCCGAGTCTGCCTACGCCCCCAACCCGACCTTTGACCCCCAACATCCGCCCACTCATTACGTCTTTCGGCGCAAGGAGCGTGGAATAAAAAAAAAAGAATTTTTACTCTGTTTGCTGTGGTTAGCCCTCGTGGTCTGCGGGGGGAAGGTTCGATGGGGGAGGGGATGGGGCTGGGCAAACAAAAAATGCTGCCGAGTATTAAATATCTATTGAAAATGATTGGGGAGTGTGGAGAGTGGAGTGCCTGAGTTGGGGCCTCGACCTCAAGGAGATGAAAATATTATGCTTGCTTTTCATTATGTTTTCCATCGCTGGCTCAACAACTTTCGCTGCGAGCTTAATTGAGGCATTATTTGCGTCATCGATTTTGGCTGAAGGCCTGGCCTTAAATATGCTTTCGGTATCTGATCACACAGAAACCGAACGACCGATCCCATCTAATTTATATTATCTGTTTAATTTATATGGCACACGAAATTGCCAAACAACAACCCTTCCCTTCCATCGCTCTTGTTTGGCCAGAAAAAGGCAAAGGAAAAGTGCTGGCCGAAAATTGGTAAAAAGAAAAAGGATCCCAGGACCGCCAATAAAATCTGTTTTATTTGCATGCCCCTGGCGAGGACATGGACGTGGCTTTATTTTTGCTTACTCGAAAAGGGGCCTCGGGCTAATAAACGGGCCATCAGAATTCGAATAAAGTGGCTGCAATGTGAGCGGCGGCGAGGAAACGGAATTAAAATGAAAGTTTACTGCTTTGTTTTTTATTGGATTGCAGTACGAGTTTGTTATCTGCAGCAAACAGAAGATTAGACTTACGCAGCGCTGCAGGAAGTTCAAGTTGTAGTTATGAGCATGCCAAAGAGGTCAAAGGTCCCGGGCCAAGCCCCTGTTCCTGCTGGAATGCATCAAGAAAAGTTGCGCGACGCGTCTGGCATACTACGGCGCCATTAAATAGAATATTTAATTTTATTGTCGCCCCCCACAGCCTGATGGCATTGTCCTTTGTCCTTTGTCACCAAAGATACATCGCACACACCCGCAAAAGGGTCCAGTTGCTTTCGCAAAATGAAGCGTCTCGCATTTTTCGAGGCTTAGCTACAAATTTAAATTCCGAGCATGCTGCTCCGTAGGCTCCAAAGGCATCCAGCATCCACCATCCAGCATCCAGCATCCAACATCCAGAATACAGCAGCCAACACATATTTACATATTCTCCTTGCCCGCTTCACTTTCCAAATTTTTCACCCAAAGCCATTTTATATTAAAAAAAGCGGGCGCAACAAAACAAAATGGAACGAAAATGAAAAGTTTTATACATTTCTAATATGAAACCCTTTTGCGTTGTTTTTTCAGGTTGCTTTCGGAGCTCTAAGCCGCGGATGATTAAAACGATAAAAAGGTGGGTGCCACAAAATTCTAGACAGCTTTAAAATAATATTTTTGGGAACTCTTTAATGCATACTTACCAGGTCCATGTACTACGCTAAAATATTGCTAAGTACATGTTTGATCTAAAAATATTCAAGGTTAAATTATGACTTACAAAAACCTTGACACTAATTTTTATTCAACATTACATATTAACTTTTTATGCCAAATTAAATAAAATATGTAAATCAAAGGCGATGAAGTAAGTATTTAATTTGGTGTAATATTTATTTTGCTTTGTGCCTTTTTTTGCCAAAGAGCTGTCATGTGCTGGCCCATTATTTATTTATGATTATATTTATTTATTTATAAATGCTATGTGTACATATGGGCGATCCATCAAAAACGCATGCAATATTTCATTGGGTTTTAAAAACAATATTTATACGCTTGCGGACCAAAAGTAAAACCAAGAGTTTTTGCCTGTTTGTTGAATCTGCTACTTTTTCTTCTCGGGTTTGCGGCTTTATTAACTGAACGACACACAAATGGCCAGAAAAATCGTTGGCAGTGGTCATGTTAAAGTAACACAGACAAACGGCACTCGTAGTAAAAACGAAATTGATTTATGAGGAGACTCGAAATGTTGCCATTTTAAGGCCAGATATTTGTGGATATTTGTATTTATTAAAACAGAGTGCACTTTTTGTTACCACCCCTGACAAGTGCTGATATATCGTTGGTTCTCCAGTTCCAGTTGCGATACCAGATTCTTGTTTAATTTCTATAGATGCACTACATGCAACACGGGTCCTTTGTCATTAGACATCTGGGATAAAGAACGCAGTCTGGGAGTCGACTTTCAGCTGTGTGCTGACCCAGTCCAGCTAGGATCAGGATTATGGTACAAAATAATGGAACTCGCTTGAAAGATGACATTTTGTGGACTGACAAACACGAAAAGCATCTTCAAGTATACAAATATTTTATTTTGTAATACAACTAATTACCATTAACATGCATTAATTACCTCAAGCAATCGCTTAACGTTTTATAATGTAACTCGCTTCGTAGATTTGTGACAGCTAGAAATGGTAAACTTTCTGTTTTCTATGAATATTAGTAACAATATTACTAGACTGTATTTTGGTCCTAAGTTTATAATAATACCTTAAAGAGGCATGCTCTTGAATATTTGAGTAAGTACTCAACCAGCCATTCTTGCTGCCCATTATTACCCCATAGACTCGATTCTCGCCAGTTGTCTCCAAGTTATCTCATTAGATGTACTTGAGGCTGGCGAGGTGGAAAATGCGGAGGAGAATGGCAACATTTTAATTTCTTTTTAATGCGCTACGAACTCATGGTCTTAGCTTCTCGCTTGGGGTAGGCCAAAAAAATTAATTATCGTTGGCAAACACGCTCGGCGCGGAAAAGGGGGCTGGAAAAGTGGGCGTGAGTTGGGCGGAGAAATCATTGCAAGTGAATCGTAAGCCGCGGAGGCTTCGCGTTTTTCATTACATGAGCGTTGTTAAGCTAAAAATAAATTGCTTATTAAAAAGCCTTGCCGGCACATGTATAGTCAGGTGGGTGGTGTTTGGGGATGGTGGGGCGGTGGTGCGGTGGTGCAGAGAATGGAGCCACTCATTTACACTCGAGGGGACACGAAAGCGAGATGTGGAGGAGCTGTTAGCAGTGACAATGCGGAATAGAGCGATGGAGGCAGACATCCAACTGGGTGTGAATGACAAAGCCGTCAGGAATCCAGCCCACTCCCTGCCTGCTTTCTCCATCTGTCTGCTCCCCTTTCTCCGTTTCGCCCATTCTCCGTGGCTTTCTGCGCTAAGCGCGAGAAAGTCCTTGAAGCAATCGACTTAGTGCCTGGCTGTGGCGTTTGTACATATTTAGTTTGCATTTACATGGCGCACAACAAGGACATTGGCATACAAAGGCACTGACAGAAAATGCTGCTGCGCATCTGTTAATTTGCTTTTCATGATATTTTTCACGCAGTTAGTGTGTAGTAAGTGGTTTCGTGATTAATCTTAAGTACATTTGCATGCCAGCCATTTGAATATCGAAGCGCAATCTTGAATGTAGCATCCATTTTTCTCAGTGTCTGAGACTCCAGCTAGCACATTTAATTTTCTACACATTGCACCATGTCCTGATAGATTAACTGGATATTGGAATGCCACTCCTGCCACTCCTGCTACTCCAGTCATGTATGTACATATGTGCTTTTGCTCGAAATGAGCGCTTTATAAATATGTCCTTGTCAGCGTCCGAGGTGGGGACCATTTGCCACTGCCACGTTATCTTTATCTGCGCCAGGAGCCGGCAGGACAGCAGGCCTGATTGGATAGACCAGAGTTCGAAAGTCAAGGTATCCTTCCAGTCCGGTGCGGTTGTGTGCGTATCCTGTATCCTGTGTGCTGTATCCTGCACGCTTCAATGAATTTTTGTCAACGTGATTCGCATTAGAATGTGTATTCAAATGAGCACATAATTTGTTTGTTTGCTTCCCCGAAGTTACCCCAAGTCGGGGAGCATTAAGATATGTCTGCATGTGGGATTGGATTTCCTGGAAATGAGGTGATCGACCTGGCCATGCCAACTACTAGATAATCCGATAAAATCCGATATCCGCAAAGCATAATAGGTAGAAAATTCCAATTCCAAGAAAGCTAAAAAAAGCTGTATTATTTGTTTGTAAAATTCGTTTATTCCAAAACACCCGCCTTGGCAATGGGTATCACTTTCCGGCATAAATATCGAGGCGTGCGGAGCCGGGTATTTGGCATTTTATGAGTGCAATTATGTGTGGCAGGGTGTGCGTGTGTGAAATAGAGACTCTCTGGGGCCAGGAAGTGGGTGTGGGTGTGGGAGCGGCGTTTATAAATTTCAAACAAATTACAAATAAATTGGAGTTGTCGTGGCAGCGCCATTGTCAACCTCAAAAGCAATCGCTGCCGAGAGGCCCCACTAGTAATTTAAAATATGCAAATTTCCCAGCGCTCTGTGTAGCAACCCTCTGAGCCCAGACACACCCACCGCCACTTGGTTGGAGTATTTATTGCGATTCGCATTGTCGTCGCCGAAATCCGTTTTAAAGACAATTTTCATTGAGGTTTCCCCAACTTTGCACTCGCACAGCCCCGCAGCCCACGCGAAAAACCATAACATTTAATTTACTTAAGTTCACTAAGCCGCTTTGGGGCCAATCACTTTGACGAATATTGTGTCTGTTCCACATTTTAATTAAATGTATAAACCCATGTGCACACACATATATGTGTGTATCTGTGTTTGTCATTTCGACCTGGTTTTGTTGGTGTCTTATGTTTGATTGATGGGCGTAGCTTTGTGCCATTTTTTTGTGGCCGGCGAGTCAACGCGAATTGATTTAATGCGAAATGCATTTGTGGACTCTCGTTTTGACGGACAATTGGCGGACACATTGGTTCCGTTGATTGCATATGGCCATAAATATAAATTCTTTAAGCCATGTATGATTGAGTTGCAGCTCGGCAGGCGAAATATATGTACATATGTCCCTCCGAGCGAAGTAATTCATTGTGCTGATGAATGGCGGGCAATAAATAAGTTAAAATTGTTTATTGAAATACACGATATGTGTAAAATAAATATTGCAAATACCACTTCTCTTTTGTTTATTATATGTTGCTTTTTTTTGTATATTCATTTATTTTTCGAGTTCAGTGTACTGGGAACATTTGCAATGCTATAAATGTTTTGCTCTCCCTTTCAATTTCAAATTCAAAGCAAGCCTCAAAAAATGCAGCAAATAAAAGAGCAAGCTTGATGTTTTTTCGCAAATGAAAATAACAGAAACTGGGGCGAAATAGAAACAACACAGAAACTCCACTTCGGAAACATTTTTGTGGAGGCTGAGCTATTTCGATATTGTTGCCTTTGAAAGTGCGCCAAACTAAAGCTTTGACTTTCAGTTAAAGAAGGGCAAACTATGCCATTGTTGTAAAAAAAATTGGCTAATGTTTAGTTATTACTTTTATACTGGAGCCAGCTCTATTTTCGCGCATTTACTGTTTGTATAAAACCATAATAATAAATTGCGTGGCGATTCGGGAAACGGGCATTTGTCGCTTTGACTTTCCACTGTTGCCAAGCCACGCCCACTTGTCCCCAAAAGCCCCCAGTATTATGCCCTGTTAACTTTCACTATTTGTGTTTGTGTTTGTGTTTTGTGTTCTTGGGGAGCGAAAAGTTGTGCGCCTCTTTTGCATTGAATTTATTTGTTTGTTTTTGCGCCAAGGGGATTCGGGCAAATTATTTAAGCCTATTGAACCCGCCGGTTGCCTGGCTGTGGTAATTGCGTAACCAAATAATTGCTGGCTTCTTGATTTCCAGCCTAACTACTTAGCCCCGGCTTTATTAAATTCACAATGGCACAACTTGTCGTATACTCGATGCCGAGTTTGCTTTGGCTGTGCCAGCGCAGCCGTGTTATTAAAAATGTTCCTACGAAAATCGACGCTTAAGTTCAGTTTGTGCTTGTCTTTTCGCCTTTCAGACCGGATTCCCTATATTCCCTGCCACCCTGCCCCTTTTGGCCTTTGGGGCCCTGCGTTGATAGACTTTTCCGACGATTGAGATTGAGGCGAACCAAGCGGTGCAGAGAGCCCAAAGGCACAAGGAAACTGGCGCCATTTTGTATTCCGCACACAGACACAAACATACATACAAGCACCAAGCACATATATATATCCCATATATCCCTATTTCGGTAGTGTGAGTGTGTGTGCCAAAGTGACGATAAAACATTTGCCTCGATTGCTTAAGTATGCCATATCAGGAAAGAGCTGCCAAAGCTCTGGAAATGGGGGGATTGGACTGAGGAGGTGGAGCTGGAGGAGGAGCTGATGAGCAGCTTGTTCCTGCACCCCAGCGAGTTGGGTATTATGATACCATTACGTAATTCTATGAGCGAACATGGAATCGTATCTGCCATTAGAAAAATGGTGCAAACTCAATTATTGATGTGCCTCGTTGGCAAATCATATGCGAGCTTGCGTCTCGCTTTTCAAGTGCCAAAAAGGGTTTTTTGTTTCTCAGCTATCAGAGTGGTAGAGGCACTCAAATATCCATTTTGAATGTACTTTCATTGATTTTCCGCCTGACTTTTCCCATGTGTCTTCGTGAGCTGTCGCCAAAAGTATGCAATCAGGTACACTTTTATAAAAGTAGCTTCTTTAAATATAAGTAATAATCAAATACGTTCATACGATTTTTTTGTAAATCTGATGTAATTTACATAAGAAATACAAATAAATATATATCGAATTATGTTCTTTTTAAATATATGAATACATAATATGAAAAAGTTAACTGAATTAGTACACAGGATTCGGTATGTTATTATTATCATATACAACCCGCTTAAGAAGATTTTCGCTGGAACATTTATGGTTTTTCTCCTCACTCACACTGAAAGTTAACGACTAAACGTTAGTTGGGTGTCGAAAAGCGAAGGAAGCTGCTCGGTGCTCTGTTAATTTAAGTAAAAAGCATTTTCCCTGATGTGTTTATTTGCCACGCCCACCGAAGGACCATCCTCCGGCCACGCCTCCCTCGCACATACACCGAGAAACAGAAACACACACACAGAGCGTTATCCTGGTGCTCCAATATTACTGATAATTTAGTTGGTCTCTTGTCCTGGCAGCGTACATTTATTGTTTGCCATGTAGCAATGGCTTTATATAGAGCAGCTAAGCGAGTGTCCTTGTATGGGTTAGCCCAGCATCTGTGTGTGTGTGTGTGTGAGCTTTCGAATGTGTTAGTTCATTTTTGGCCTTTTGCCAGGCCCGACACATTGGCGTCCTTTTATGCGAAAATGAGTTGAGGCAATGTGTTGGGTTTGCTATTTTTCGCATGTCTTTTTTCGTTTTTCTCATATCATTATGAAACGCTTGAATGGGTTTTTATGTGCACTTATGTAGTTGTGTGCGTGTGCCTGTATATATATGTATATTGTCTGAGTCTGAGAGAGAGTGTACATAATGGGGCTAATATATTTGGCTATTGATTTAGAGCGGCGATAAGGTAAATATTTAATAGATTTTATCGGGAATTTAATGCTGCGCAGGCGGATGTGGTGAGAAGGAAACCTTTCCTAATCGGAATAGTCAACTGCTTCCAGTCGCTTATAAAGAAATCTTTAATTTTAGTAAGCAGAAATGTTAAATAAGGAATATGAAATAGTTTTTCATATTTAATTTAACCTTTTGCGTCTTGTTATTATTTTTATCACCAGCTAAGCTGCACCAGTGTGTATGTTTTAATTTAGTCCTGGCGCGTCCGTGTTAAACAACGTTTTATTGACGTTTTTGGGTATTTTCCAATTTGGCTTAATTCCAAAAACTCACAGACATCGCCCAAAAATGTCACACACTTTCAATGCACACACGTATGTATGTATCTGTATCTATGCCCGGGTTTGTTGAGCAATTATGCAAATGTCCCGGGCAGACATGCTAATACATTTTTCGGTAAATAAAACATTTTCGCGGCGGCTTTTAATGCGGCCAAATAAAAACAGCAGCAACGGCAAACACACGACAAAACATAAGAAAATAAATAAATACGGGAAAAGTGCAAAAACATTTTTCGGCCAACATAAATTATGCCAAAGCATGAGCCGGCAACAACAATCGGCAGACAACCAAAACCGGCAGCAACAGAAACAGCAACAGAGCCGCAACATCATTGCTGTTGACCTACAAAATGGCAGCGGGCGAATTTCCATTTTCCATTTTCCCGACCAAGTTTTACCGCGCAAGTCTGCGCAAATTGCGGCCAATTAATTAGCTGCAGTCGGACAGTTAGCCAGTCGATTCGAAATGGGCGCCCTGTAATTTAAGGTCTGCGCGACACTTTAAGCATTCAGAATGTCAGGTACTCAAAGTCACCTGTCCACAAATTACATAGCAACGCATAATACCAATCCACAATTGTTATTATATGGATTACGGCATTAGTACGTTGTGTAATTGGGGATGGAAAATCAAGCGAATATTTATGGCAGTTTAAGTTTGCTCAGAATTATTAAGAGTCTTCCTGTTCGCAATTCCCACTTAGGCAACTCTAATCCGACTAATCCGCCAGATGCCATCCGCCATTCCCACTCCATTCAAGCCAACAAATATTGTGGCTTGCTGTCTTATTGCCGCGAAAGACATTTAATGCCCGGGCATCATTAGAATACTTGCCTTGTTAATAAGATTATGCTGACGTATGCAGGCAGGCAGTTCCAAAGGGGGAAAGTCAGGTGAAAATAGCTTGCAAAGTATGTATGTAGATAGCATACGGTGCGGCACAGGTGGCAAGCTGTGTTGGCACCACCGCAAAAGCCAGGGAGCCAAAAAAGGTGGAGCCCACCCACTTTCGACCCGGGGTTACCTGACATTTAATCAAGGCACAGCGCAAAGGTAAACAAACGGAAATAAGCGAAACTTCCTGTTGCTGTCACCGGGTTTTGTTGCTGCCACTGCCGCTGCCTGTTGGTTGCTGGCTGTTGCCTGCCTGTTTGCTGCCTTTCTGCGCATACGAAACGGAAATACAATCAAAATTGTGTAATGTTTGCTTGCCACCAGCACAGGCAACACAGGCAGCACAGGCAGCACAGGCAGCATCAGCTGGCAGCAGGAAATGGTGAATGGTTTGGGGTTCCACGGGGGTTTTGGGCCTCTTCTTGGGGCCACAGTGGGTTGGGGGGAGGGTCTCGCAAAACACGTGCCAGATTGTGGTGAGGGTTTTTAGTTTTTTTTCTCTTTCTGCACCCCTCGAAAGGCGCCCCTCTAGAGGCACCCCTCGAAATGGGTTGATTTTCCGGCTTTGATGGCTGGCTTTGAGGTTTTGGCTGAGTGCTGACAGATGTGATCGGTGGATATATTTGCAAAAGCGCTAATGAATTTTGCCAGCCATCGAGTGATTAGCATTATGCCAATTAAATATTTAATGCCTCCATTTATTTGGCATGTTAATGCGCGCATTCGATATGCAAAGGCAGAACCGCGAACAAGAAACTCACATTTCGACTTATTGCCCCACTTGTAAATGCAAATGGGTTTTTCCCCGGAAAAGCGGGTAGCGGGCGGGGTGAAAATGGAAATGAAAATGGAGGCGCTGCCAAGAAAGCGTGAAACATTCGACGAGTGTCAGTCGTAATTGATGTTTTGACAAGTCAATCGTCAGCTAATTGAAGCCTCATATGAGGCATGTATGAATTAGTGCTCGGAAATCATGGAATCGAATCAAAGTTGTCAACTGGTGACTGGCGTTGATATGGAAAACTAATTAATTATTTAGAGTACAGGAAGGCAACGACGAGTTTTAAAAATCGTACGAAAACCCAAATTGTTTCAACAATATTCTAAAATATTAACAAAGTCATAAAGAGCATTAATTTGGATATTTAAATTTACCAATGGGTTTTTCTAATTCTAGGAAACATCTGCAAAATGTTTCAAAAGTCAATGCCCTCTTGAAAAACTTTAAAATCTAACTCAGTCGCCAATATGGTGCATTAATTCAAACTTTTTGGCAAAAAAGGGAATTCTTTTATATCAAAGAAGGTTCAGAAAAGATTTAATTGGGATTTCAAATCGCTGATAGATAGATACATAATAAAACACATTGAAACACATAAATCGAGGTCCTAGCCAATATGTGGAATCCGAAGCCCTCAGAAAAAAATCACTTGCCATTAGTGAACCCTCAGTACTATTCACCTAATCCTCGAATTCCACGCCTTTGATTCATGGAATATCCTGCGACACAGTCGACAAACAAACCCTTTCACAGCGTTCGCCCATTTTATTTGCTACAAAACAATTCCCAAAGTCATATTTTATGCCATCAAAGGCATTTGTCATTTATGCACAAAATGTGTGGCAATTTGGGCAAACAGTTGCCAAAACAGAACTA